>NW_028283564.1:2510000-2810000 GCF_059441095.1 Idiotropiscis lumnitzeri | reverse complement strand
CTCTTGAAGGTTCCTCACGTTATTTCTCGTAAATATTTAACATTTCCAACAAAACTCGCCAAACTTGGCAGTCTCATCGGGCATGGCGAAAAATTTGATATTTTTGCGTCGTCGTAAACGACGCAAACAAAATGGCTCTCTAGCTCCAACTAGAGTGGGAAACATCAAAGGAAAAACTGGCCCGTTTGACGTAGGCCTCCGAAAATTGCCAGGCACGTGTAGTACCCCGAGATGTACAAATACTTTCTTTGACCACAATAGTCTATAATGAACAGAAAGTGAGTTATGAATTTTTGAAAGTCCAACTT
Source organism: Idiotropiscis lumnitzeri (assembly GCF_059441095.1). Lineage (NCBI taxonomy): Eukaryota > Metazoa > Chordata > Actinopteri > Syngnathiformes > Syngnathidae > Idiotropiscis > Idiotropiscis lumnitzeri. The sequence continues at coordinate 2,809,692 of NW_028283564.1, read as the reverse complement.
TGGCCCATTTTTGCACGTTTACAGGGGTCATTCTTTTGCACCCTGATGCTACAGGGATCATCCGATTGCCTTACAATTCCGGCTGTACCATTTTAAGACCTGGGACAAACACTGGGGCTAAAATCTTTTGTTTCCGAAATACTATATGACGGGGGCGGGGCTTCAAAGTTTTCACTTAAGATTTCCTTCGCCGCAATGGACAAAATGCTTAATAACTCTCCTGCACATGCTGCTAAAAATCCAAAACTTCACATGTACATAAAGAGTCGGTACCTGAAGACATCTATATGTTTATATTCAGTTATACACCTTGCGCCAATCAATATCATTTTTTACATTTTGACGTACTGCACGGTGCCCTTTTAACGAATCCGATTGAAAATTGGCTAGAAAAGACTCAAGACATTGATCTTACTCTATCCCTATTTTTGTGACTTTCCTTCGAAGGGCGTGGCTATTACGGTGCCGCAGAGTCTGATTATTCTCCGTGGCAACAAAAGTTCCTGCAAAATGATTCAGATGATCGATCTTCTCGAAATGTTTCACATTTGAGGATATTCAGGCCCTGAAAACGGCTGCCAACTTATTTTTGATCGCAGTGGTAGCGCCACCAACTGGTTAAAACAAATACAAATTATTTTCGTTGATGTTTTTCTCCGGGCAGGTTAACAAAATCTACCTTATATTTGCTCGGATGAGTGTTTAGGCCTTGAGGATGTCACAATACGAAAGTCTTTCGCCTTCTTCAGAGTGTCACATGATGGTGTCTTGTGACCCGTCTTTATCAGCTGATGTTCCATGAGGGCGTGACTTACCTGTCACAAGAATGAAGGCAAGTCACGCCCCCCGCTGTCCGTTCACTCCGCCAAGATGCTGCTCCAGGTGGTAGAGAGGATGAAGGCTCCCTTGTCTCTGTTCATGGTTTTTATGCCTCGCTTGCAGATCTCAATGGCCTCTCTGATCCAGCGCTGTTGTTTGTTCTCTTCGGTGCGGATGACCCTGCCCTTCTCCCGGTCCATGATGTGGTTTTCCCTTTTGCAGTGGTCAGTGATTGCTGATTTGTAATGTTCATGTTGTGCTTGTTCTTTTACTGCTCTGATTTTTCATTTTTTTGACAGGTAAGTCACACCCTCATGGAACATCAGCTGATAAAGACGGGTCTCAAGACACCATCATGCGACACTCTGAAGAAGGCGAAAGACTCGCCGAAACATGTCAGGTAAAAAATTAACCTAAAACATAAATGTCTGCTTTTAATGAATCAGACAAATATCAATAATAAGAAGACAAAATGAACCTAATACAAATAAATGAATGCTTAATAACTCCCCTGCACATGCTCCTAAAAATCCAAACCTTCACCTGTAAATAAAACGTCCTGACCTGAAGACATCTGAATGTTATTATTTTGTTAAACACACAGCGCCGCCAAGTGGAATCAAAAATGTGTTTTTATTTCAATTTTCACGTACTGCACGGTGCCCTTTTGACGAATCCGACTGAAAATTAGTCAGAAAAGACTCAAGACAATGATCTTACTCTCTGCCGAATTTTGTGACGTTTTGGCAAAAGGCGTGGCTATTACGGTAATGAAAAGTCCGATTGTACTCTGTGGCAACAAAAGCTCCGGCAACATGACTCAGATGATCCTATCTTCTCGAAGTTGTACACATTTGAGGATACTTCAGCCCTGAAGACATCTACCAACTTATTTTTCATCGTAGTAGTAGCGCCACCAACTGGTAAAAGCTAATACAAGTTATTTTCTTGGATGTTTTTCTCCGTGCAACTCAACAAGGTCGCCCTCATATATGCTCGGATGACTGTTTCGGCCATGAGGATGTCACAATACGAAATTCGTCCTTTTTCGTGAAAAGTTGTGGGAGTGGCATTGCACTGTTCGGCAATAAAACAACGCTGATTATGAGGTTCTAAATATGAACGACAACTCGTGAAACTTTACACACACATCAGGCCGAGCAAATTTATCAATATTTTATACGTTAGTTGTGCAGCTTTTTTAAAAACAAAATAGCTCTCTAGCTCCAACTAGAGTGGGAAACATCAAAGGAAAAACTGGCCCGTTTGACGTAGGCCTCCGAAAATTGCCAGGCACGTGTAGTACCCCGAGATGTACAAATACTTTCTTTGACGACAATAGTCTATAATGAACAGAAAGTGAGTTATGAATTTTTGAAAGTCCAACTTTCGCCCATTTTTGCACGTTTACAGGGGTCATTCTTTTGCACCCTGATGCTACAGGGTTCATCCGATTGCCTTACAATTCCGGCTGTACCATTTTAAGACCTGGGACAAACACTGGGACAAAAATCTTTAGTTTCCGAAATACTATATGACGGGGGCGGGGCTTCAAAGTTTTCGTTGAATATTTCCTTCGCCGCAATGGACAAAATGCTTGATAACTCCCCTGCACAAGCTGCTAAAAATCCAAAACATCACATTAAAGGATAATGTAAATGGCAGTCAATTTAAAACTGAACAAAGGTTGGACTGCTCGGAGCCACTTTTGTGATCCTGGCATGGAAGTCCATTGTTTCAGAGGGGTCTCGTTCACACCTCCTGTGGTGCAGCTGTGATCTAATCTTCCTGCATTCCTCTCCTGAATGTCTGGTCATTAGCATGGTCTAAACTTCAGTTACACTTAAAGGATTTCATACTTTTGACTATTAAAGGAATATAAGAGTTTGAGCTTAACATAGTTCATTAGATGTTGGTGCATCCAATGTATGAAAATGTGATATTGTAAAATGCTGAGAGTGTGACTGGTGGCGCGAGGCTGGTTGCGGGGGTTTGTGCATGAATGGAATGTTTTGGAAGCAGATGGTGATGAGCGAGACGAGATGACTCCGGGACCAGTGGACGAAGGAGAGGCCATCGGGGGATAGCACAAGCAGGAGGAGTCGCCACGGGATTCGGCGGGAGGAGAAAGACCAATGAGAGCGAGCTAAAGTTAACTGCAATACACATAGCCAATAGAATCATGCCAGGATGCCTTTGTCTGTGCCATTTGCATGTTGTATAGTATGAATCAGTACTGGGCAACTCGGGGGTAGAACACATTCGCTGGTGGCAAGAGAGGTGTAGAGCTGTATTGAGAGGGACCCAAACTCAAGTTGTAGATTTGTGTGTTAGGAATAAATCCACTCGTGTGTGAAAATGCCGGCTTCCTGATACCTTTCTATTGCAGAACGAGCGCGCATATTGTTGGATGTGTGGGAGTTGGGTAAGGTCGCAAATTGGAGTCAGATTACTTATTTGAGTTTACATTGGGTTAAAGTTAAATTCTAACATTGATATAAAGATAAATTCCAACAATTTATGGTGACCTCGACGTGATGCATGAGAGGTAATAGAAGTCTGGGACTTCAAAGAGAGTCTGGGACTCTAAGAAAAGAAAAGAAGCCTGGGGCTTCAAGAGCCTGGGGCTCAAAGGAAGCCTGGGGCTTCAGGAAAAACCACAAGAGTCTGAGACTCGGGCCTGGGGCCCACGTCCACACCAGGTGACGACCTGATAATGAATGAAGGAGCCGCACATCCGACCGGCCTTCCTCTTGGGCCCACAGTGACATAAGGTAAGCAGATCCTTTTCAAATTCTGCATATTGGCAACGCTAAATTATAAGAGGAAGGCAGAGTGGAACGGCGTTAAAATGTATAAATAAATAAGTGTAAAAGTGTGGACGATAGTAGTGTAAAATCTGGGATTTACCTACTAGAATAGTTTGGAACTATTCGTGGTTAAGATATGATATGGTTAAATAAATAAATAAATATATAAATAAATAAGTGTAAAGGTGTGGACGTTAGTAGGATGTAAAATCTGGGATTTACCTACTAGATTAGTTTGGAACTATTCGTGGTTAAGATACGGTATAAAATCTGGGATTTACGTATCGGGACACGGTTTAAAATCTGGGATTTACGTGTCTGTGTGGAAGCTGTGTGAATGTGAAGGCTAAAACTGTTCTGCATAAAAGTGGTTGGGACACGCACGAGTGGATTTCGGGATGTTGAAGGAGAGGAAGTGTTATAGTGGTCTCGGGTCCTGGGTGTGGCACGGAGATTGAGGATAAATTCATAAAAATGAAACACAAAAAAGAGAAGAAAAACATGAAGTAGGGATGAAATAAGAAAAGAGAAAGAAAGAAAGCTAGAGAAAAGAGAAGAAATTGTGTCAGTGTAGCGATTGGAAGTTCAATAAGAAAAGAAAAGGAATGTGAAAAGATGCAGAATGTGTAGAAAAGAGAAAGGAACAATTAATGTTCCATTGAAAGGAGGATGACGAAACAGGCAGTATTGAAGAAGGTGTGACTTGAACAAATGAAAAGGATAAGAATTAGGGTCTGCTGTAAGGAGGAATTGAAGAAATAAATATTTTATGTTTCATACTTTAGTTGATGGTCTTTCTATTAAGGTAACTGTAATTAGTAACTGGAATGAAATGCACAGATGGAAATGACACAAAGAAAAAAGATTGGTGTTATGAAATCATAATTGAATGAAGCTTTTGAGAGCATGAGAAACCTTTGCAAGAGCATAGATGGTTCCTGACTTTGTAGTTTGTGATTTGATACCTTGATTGGTTGAGTGGCTTTGGTAAGGCTACAGTGAATTTGGAAAATTGAAGGAAAAAAATAAGAGTGAGAAAGATTTTACAGAAGGCAATGAGTATAGGTGTAATCGTAAAATCATGAGTGTGCTCTAACAAAGAGTTAACAGCTCTTTGAAGTTAGATGCTCGTTCCAAAGTAGGGGGAGGAAGTCAGAGAAAGAGGATGAAGTGATTGAAAAAGTGGAAGAAAAGACGGAATGTCTGAGAGGCATTTATCCACAGTTGCCAGACTCGCAACAGTATGTGTTTGAGCCGCCGCCCGATCCGACGGCGCCATTAATGGGGGGGGAGCAGAATGGTTTGAGATGCAAAAGATAAAACGATTCACGGATGGCACCAGCGACCATACAATTGATCGAACAGGCTGTGAATAATGAGAGAGAGGGTGCGCGGAGAACAGCAGGGGAGTGTGGAGACGCCCGTGCTGGCCCCGGGGGGGGGAAGCACCAGCAGGAACATGTAAACATTTCAGACACAAGAGGAAAAACAGGCATCAATGGCAGTCGTTAACTGATTGAAAAGGAAGATATGCCTTTTGGTGCTCTCGAAAGAAGGTCACAGTCCTTTTGGTTCAGAGGTGTGTCGCGGCACCCCCCACGATGTTGCAGACGTTGATCTAATCTTCAGGCATCTGCCTCTCATTGAGGTGTGGAGCAGTTTTTTTTACAGTGCTAGTGTAGTATGGTACGGGATAAAATATATGTATTCAACCTAACAATAAATACAAATTAGCAGGGAATTAGAACACAAGTTAAACACTGAAACATGCAGGGGATGCCTGAGGAACAGCAGGGCGGCGACAATCTTATTAAAATTTCAATTTTAAGCAAAGGGATTATGGTTTTGGGATAAGTTTTAAGTGAAGTATTCTATGAACATGTTGAAAGAAAATCTTTGGAAAGGGGAATATCTAGCCATTGGAGATTGGTTTACCAAATTTAAAGTTGGACTAAATAGTTTTGTAGATGATTTATTAACTGATGTGTATTAAATGTGACAAAGGTGGAAGACAGATGTTTTTTTTTTGACTGTACGACGCGAACGCTGACATGACAATTTTAGAGGATATGACATCATTCCATAAATACCAGACTGCTAACATTCGCATCTATGAGCTGTTTGATGTCACAGGTGCGGTTTCGTCAGCTGCGTCCAGGAGAGGAGAAACAACTTCACGGGGAGTGAATGGGAAAATCCAGAGACCCACAGTTGTAAATTTTGGCATACGCTGGCTAAATTAAGGCAAAATTATGGATCTGCCAGCACAAATCTCAGTGAAATCAAGGCGGACGCGCCAAGGGAGGGGTCTCTGTGTGGAATTGGAAAGTATCGTTTGGTGAATGACGGTGTGAAAGAAAAGTGTTTGTATGCATATGTGGTTTGAGTGAATGTTGTAGGGACGGGCCTCAGGACAGAAAATTGTTTGAGGTCACCGGCAAGCCCTTACAGTACTTAGGATGCGATGGGTGGACAGGCCTGATCAACCTGAATCCCTATTGCACTCCCGGGTATTGATTTTGAAATTGTTTTTGGAGATAGATTGGAGTAATTAAATTCAAGCATCAAGTGAATGATTGATTGACGTTATTACACAAAATTTATGCAAAACTGAAAGTTTTGGAAGGAAGATAATTTACCCCTTCTCATTCTCACTGGCAAGTGCCACTCGTCCAGTTCTGTCCACAGGTTTGAGGTGACATGTGACCAGTGTGACCAGAAGGCCAGAGGCTGCTTCAAATAGCGCCTCACCACTACCATCCCAGAGGTTCTCCTCAACAAGGAGGGAGATATAAGATATATTCACATTGGTTGCGCGACTAGATAACACACACCCAGTCCGGGATAGGGCAAAATTTTCTTGGATTGTTTAGACTTTTCCATATAATACAGCACCACAGCAGTGATACTTGAAGTTAATGTCGAATTAGTGGCACTGTTTTTATGGAAAATTACTCACTTAACGCAAGGGTAAGTTGTTGTAGAGGAGATATTTCAGTCAAAAATGACCCTGAAGTGGTCTCAAGCACGTGTCTCATGTTGGATGTATGAATGTTATTCTGATATTTTCCATTGTAACGTAGTATTTAGGACTAAGACATTGTAAAACACTGTTTGGAAGAACTTATAGAATACCTCAAATTTAAGAACAAAGGGGAAATAGATGTTGAAGCAACTTTAGTTGACCATATGTGAAAAGTGTTAGGAAAACAAAAGACAGGCGCAAATTTAGAGTGACAAGGATCTTTCTGTCTCCCTGCAGGGGCGCAAAATGAGTGAAGCCAGGATACTGGGTGCTTGTATGAAGTTTGAAGATAAGACATTTGTAATTACCCAAGGGGGAAGGAGGCGTTAGTAACAGCTCTCACAGCTGTAAAGATAGCAGAAAGGTCAACATTGGTTTATTCGACACGTTGTAAAGAGGTCACGTTGGTTGAAATCTCCTACAAAGGAGACACCAGACTAAGAGGTTTATACAGAGTTACAAGCGGGACAAAATTTATTTCAGAGGAACTATCCTCACTTGAGGCCGAGGCCAGATCTGCTGACCAGCATGATGGTCACCAGCTAAATGGGGACACCTCAGGTGAGATTGGCTGTGCCGTGCATCAGATATTTCTGGCCCGTTGGGGTCGATGTTGCTGTGTCTTTCAGGTGGGGAAAAGGGAGACAGGCCTGGTCTATGTGGCCAGGGCGAGACATGAATGGAGTGAGACTTCCGGCAGTGACCCATCCAATAATGTCGACATTACTACACAGCTGTTCCAGTTGGCCGTCCACAAGGGCGTGCACCTTCCAGTGGCAGACATCAGGCGAAATAGTCCATGAATGAAAAATGCTAAACGGCCTAGTAGAACACATTTTGTACCCAACTTTGCACGACATCAGAAAAGGAATATATGGGATTGGATTAAGGAGCGTGACTAAAATTGTTGTACTTGCAGGTTTAGAAGGCCAAGAGAGATAAGAAAAAAGGAGGCAGCTGCTCCTTCCACTTCTGCTGCTTCTGGGCAAGGTTCGGGTGACGCAGCGCCACAGCAGACTGGCTGCTGTCCATGGCAGGCCAGTCAACGAGGTTGGGATTGCAGTAAAAGAGGTATGGGTGATTACAGACGGGGGTTGTGAGTGGGGTGTGCACTTGCTGCGGGGTGTGGGGTCACTGGGTGATGAGCTGTCCATGCCGAGCCACTTTCTGGAATGTGCCATCCTCCGGTGCCATATCTGTCACAAAGAGCTCCACCAGCGCAGGGGGCGCCACCGTTACCCACTCCCAACGCACTTGACACAAACCCGCTCGTACCCCATTCCATGACAGGGGGCAGCGGAGCTTCAGCATTCGAGGACTAGCAGGTCCTAGCATTCCGGGGACGGTGGATGGACAAGTTTTCGATGGTGCTGGATATTGGGGCGAGCTATGAGCTCCTTCCGCAACCCCCACTGAGCCATGTGGACTCTCAAGATTGCCTGAGTCACTGCCATTGACTGAACGAACACTGGAATTCGAGTGGCATTCCCGGATGGGACTGAACTTGACTCTGCACATCCGTCGGAGGGAGCATATGTCGTGCTCTCTTCCTTCCCAGTGGCTAAACTGAACTGAAACATTTGAGGGTAGCTCTGAAACCTGGTTCCCATCCTCCCGCAGTGGGTATGCCCTGTTCTTGCTCTGGTCTGAGTGGTTTAGCAACCGCCACCCTTTCAATTCACCAATTGACATATCACATTGTACATGTGATCACAAACATGATTTGGTTTATCAAAAATGCACTCATCCAAATTTAGTCATGAGTGCATCTTGCGTTAGAATTATATATTTGTTATGTCTACTGGCATTGCCTCGCACGCGTGCCTTGTCCCTGAGCAGCGGAAATGGTATGAATTGTTTACTTTCGCCGAGCCACAAATCGCATTGAATATTGATGAGCGTCGTCATACTAGAGGTCTAGACCCCATAGTTGTTGCACAATCGGGAGATCATATATCAGCACCGACTACAAATTCTTTGGTTTTGGGAACATTACTAAATTTCAAAATTTCCAGGGAAGGGTCGCTCGGAAATGGTAGTTCTGTGTGTGTCTCTGCTAGAGGTGTTGTGGACCCAGGGCCCGACTGAGTTGGGGCTCGGCTCCACAGCTCCGCGATGTTTTTACTGTCTCTACCCCCTCCCCCAGTTGACAGAATCAGTGTGGGCACAGCCTGTAGGTGGATTGAGCCAATCATGAGACAATAGGAGGTGAAGACTGCAGCGGTCTTGGAGCTGTCTATGTCTTGTAGAGCACCTTTTCTTCCCATAAAAAAAAAAAATAAAAAAATAAATAAGAAATAGAGGTTTAATTCGGTATCTGCGTTATTATAGTTTTGGGATTTTTTATTTTAAGCATAAATGGTTACTATTTCATTTGTGTTGCTTTAAAATTTGTCAATTAACAGTCAAAATTGGAGCGTTAGCTCGAGGCTTAATTTGTAATCTCGGAACACAGTTAGATATTTGAACTCAGTGAACTCAGCATCACTGGAGTCGGACATCGCTCCGTACATCAACCTCCGGGTGCTTTCCCGGAGGTGGACTCGATCTCGCTGATAAGGACAGTTTAGAGTTCTGGCTAGAACCTGACACGCCATCCAATTGGGAACTACGGGACAGAAGTGGTACCATAACTCACAGTTGCGCCCGGCCCCAGTATTTGTGCCCGCCATGGTTGAGCTTAGAGGTTGACCGCCCGGACGGGCAGGTCAAGAGAGGGAATGTGTAGATGGCATGAATTGGATCAAAGTCAGACACTTTCGAGTCTGAACAAAGACGATGACGATGCAAATGTTTAACTTATTGACTATTTTACCTGCTGGCGTGTGCTTTGTGTGGACGATGTTTGCGTTTGAACATAGGATGCGGGATGACAGAAGTGATGGAGCGAAAGGAGCATGTAATGGAATGGTATGGTATGGAGCAGAGCGAGATGATGGTAAGACGCTGACACAGACACAACAACTACTGCTAAATCTGAAATGTAAACAACCGACACAGGTGAACACTTGGGTACAATTTTAATTGGACACACCCATGGAATGATGTGGGAATAAAAAAGAAAGAGCCTATTTTTGACACCCAAGTTGCAAAACAAAAGTTCACCTGCCTAAAAGTTAAATGGGACTGGTCCTGGGATTGGAAATCTCCAGGAGTCATGGTGTAATGAAAATGTGTCTTTGCCAGTAGGAATCCCTCTCGCTCGTGATGATGTTTGGCTGTGGTGTGGAGAGAAAGTGCTGTACGATAGGCTTACCACCAATGCCTCAGGTAAGTGCGCCCTGGTAACGCTGATCATGCCAGTTAGTGTGACAGCCTTAGATCTGGCCAAAATGGAGTGGGAAGGTGTTGGACAATGGGGAAGAATCCCCTTCCTTAACAGGAAGAGAAGGGACATGCAAGAATGGTTGAATGCAGGAGATCCCACGTATATGGATGCAATTGGAGTTCCAAGAGGGATCCCTGACGAGTATAAATTGGTGGATCAAATTGCGGCAGGATGGGAGAGCCTTTTCCTGTTCGTTACAGTAAACAAAAATGTGGACCGGATTAATTATGTCCACTATAATGTCCAACGATTGGCAATTTTACCACCTCAGCACTCCAGGCAGTGCATGAGCAATTGGCTGCCACGTCTCTTATGGCATTCCAGAACAGAATAAGCTTAGATATGTTGTTAGCCGAAAGAGGAGGGGTGTGTGGTATTTTTGGGGATCAGTGTTGTACTCTGATTCCCAACAATACATCTCCTGACGGTCGCCTTACCAAGGCATTGGAGGGTCTGCGCACGCTAAGTAACAAAATGAAGGAGCACTCAGGTGTGGACACCAGTTGGTATTCTGACTGGTTCAACATCTTTGGTAAATATAAAAGCCTGATTGCATCAGTACTGATTTCTATCGCTGTGTTTGCCGCTATTATGGTGTTATGCGGATGTTGCTGTATTCCATGTATCAGATCATTAACTGTTAAGACAATAGAACGCACGTTGGGGCCACTCCCTCCGGGTGGTCAGTACATGATGATCCCTCAAAAGGACCCCCAGGAGGCGGAGGTAGCCGTGGCCCTCCGGGAGTCCAGGATGTGAGTATGGAAAGATGGCCTCGGGGACCTGAGGCCATAAGGAGGGAAGGAAATTTTCTACTGATTCTTATTCTTTTACTAATTGTTTGATGTGTTTTAGTTTTATGGCAAGTGATGTCGAGCTCGTGTGCAGCAATGAAATAAGGTGTTCAAGTGATGACCTCAGATGTCTGAGGTCATGAGAGGGATTAAAGGATAATGTAAATGGCAGTCAATTTAAAACTGAACAAAGGTTGGACTGCTCGGAGCCACTTTTGTGATCCTGGCATGGAAGTCCATTGTTTCAGAGGGGTCTCGTTCACACCTCCTGTGGTGCAGCTGTGATCTAATCTTCCTGCATTCCTCTCCTGAATGTCTGGTCATTAGCATGGTCTAAACTTCAGTTACACTTAAAGGATTTCATACTTTTGACTATTAAAGGAATATAAGAGTTTGAGCTTAACATAGTTCATTAGATGTTGGTGCATCCAATGTATGAAAATGTGATATTGTAAAATGCTGAGAGTGTGACTGGTGGCGCGAGGCTGGTTGCGGGGGTTTGTGCATGAATGGAATGTTTTGGAAGCAGATGGTGATGAGCGAGACGAGATGACTCCGGGACCAGTGGACGAAGGAGAGGCCATCGGGGGATAGCACAAGCAGGAGGAGTCGCCACGGGATTCGGCGGGAGGAGAAAGACCAATGAGAGCGAGCTAAAGTTAACTGCAATACACATAGCCAATAGAATCATGCCAGGATGCCTTTGTCTGTGCCATTTGCATGTTGTATAGTATGAATCAGTACTGGGCAACTCGGGGGTAGAACACATTCGCTGGTGGCAAGAGAGGTGTAGAGCTGTATTGAGAGGGACCCAAACTCAAGTTGTAGATTTGTGTGTTAGGAATAAATCCACTCGTGTGTGAAAATGCCGGCTTCCTGATACCTTTCTATTGCAGAACGAGCGCGCATATTGTTGGATGTGTGGGAGTTGGGTAAGGTCGCAAATTGGAGTCAGATTACTTATTTGAGTTTACATTGGGTTAAAGTTAAATTCTAACATTGATATAAAGATAAATTCCAACAACAGGTACATAAAGAGTCGGTAGCCGAAGACATCTACATGTTTCATGTTTGTATTCAGTTATACACCTTGCGCCACCTAGTGGTGACAAAAAATATTTTTTTTTTACAATTTAACGTACTGCACGGAGCCCTTTAAACAAATTCGGCTTAAAATTGGTCAGAACAGACTCAAGAAATTGATCTTACCCCATACGAAATTTTGTGACTTTTTGTCAAAGAGCGTGGCTTTAACGGTGTTGCAAAGTCTGATTATTCACTGTGGAAACAAAAGCTCCGGCAACATGACTCAGATGATCCCATCTTCTTGAAATTTTTCACATTTGAGGATATTCCAGCCGTTGAGACCTCTAGCAACTTATTTTTGATCGTAGTGGTAGTGCCACTGTCAGGTTTAAATGTCCTGACGCCTTTTGGGCGAGCGTATTGAAATTTTTTGCAGTCACTGTTTGCTCAAATGGCTCATAGTAATTTGGTAGTGCGTTAAGATGCTTTGTCAATACAATCTTCTTTTTGGTCTCATCTTCCCTTGAACATTATGTTTACTAGACATGACCTACAATTTTTTTATTTTTATTTTTTTTTTAATTTGTAGAACTAGTGGTACAGCAAATGTCCTGTACTATGGCTATCAATCATCATACTATGGATATCAATCATATCAATCATCATACTATGGATATCAATCATCATCCCCCCCTGTTGAGACATGGGAGTTCCCATGACTCAATTTATCAATTAAATATCAAGTTGGTAATGCTAATACATTGTAATCAATGATTTCATGCGTGACAAGTTCAAAAGCTTTGTCAGCCGCAAGTGTTCAAACTATTTTTTGTCATTGGCTTGTCATAAATGATGTCCAGCAATGGTCGTGTAATTTCAGAAATCAGAAATCCCTTTGTCATTGTACTCAAGTGTGCAACGAGATTAGAGAGTTCCCCTCTCCAGTGCAATACAACAATAATTCAGATAAATATATAAATTCGATAAATAAGAGAATAGTTAGTGCGGGAGGGAGAGCCGTTAGCCGCTGCGTCTATGCGCGCCGCCATCTTGTATTCTTGAGTATTCTGAGTAATTTGCAATCCATGCCCGACAATAATTGCACACTTCTTTCAAAGACATCATTTACTTCTCTTTTATTGGTTTTAAGGCTTTGGCACAGTTTTTTCTTTTTGCTTATCACTGACAACGCGCCCTTTTTTAATCGAAATGAGGCCTCAGTAAGTCACTTACTTTTGATACATTGTATCTGATAGTCCCTTGCAGACTAACCATGTGTTGCATGTCATCGCCCAAACAGACTCTATTGTGAGCTACTTCTAATAATTTATTGACGTCCTATTTTGTTCTTCCAAATGTAGCAACCGATAATAATGTGCCCTTTTAAAGTTTTGACGTTTGTTTGAATTCGCCCTTGCTTATTGACTCTGATATTAAGGTCCAATTGTGTCAGTGTATCACGGCCTAATAAGTAAAACGCGCGTTGATGTAGAACTGCTTCTCCACTTGCTTTTTATGTTTGTTTTTTACGTCACGTGATCCGCCGTTGCTTTCACGACTGGTCCTGACAAATCACAAATTTCTTATCAAACTTGATTCTGTCTGTGTAAATTGTAATTGGTTTTCCTGGGTGGTTGACGGCAGTTTCGAGCAAAGTGGCCATGTTTCCTACAGTTGTAGCAGACGTCGTCTTTTGTTGGCAAGTGTCCTCTTCCACGTCCTTGGTAGAAGATCGGTGCTGACGGGGTGGTCGTGAGGCCCGCAGCCCATTTACGTATATTATCTTGGATTGGTGTGATTGTTTGGCAGGCCGCTTTGCATTCATCTCTTGTGGCAGGCTTCCCAGGGCGCTGTTGTCCACTTGTTGAGGCAATCCCGGCTCCTTTTCTCGCTGGCCCTCCTCCTCAGCTCTCTCACCCTGACTTCCTTTTTTACTGTCACTGTCTCTTTGATCCTCGGCTGGTGCATTTCCTCCTTTTTTTCTCGCTCCTGTTTCTTCGTCTTTCTTTATCTCCATATTAAGTACTTTCTGCTTCTTCTCTTAAACGTCTTTCACTCTCTTTCTAAATCAGCACACATCTTTCTTGGAGATGATAACCACCGGACTGCACCACTCCGACTTGGAAGGCTCAATGACTCCAAGCTTCAGCATTTCCTGGAGCTCCTTGGCTAGTCTCTCCACCAAGTGTTGCGGAACTCGGTAGGGGCGCTGACGAATTGGTAATCCTTCTTTGAGACGAATGACGTGTTCTACCACCGCCGTCTTCCCTGGGCTGGCGGAAAAAAGAGAAGGCACCGTCTTAAAAATTAAGCACATCTCTGTGACTTGCTTGGGTTTCAGATGTGCCAGTGCAGGCGCATCTGTCGTCGTCGAGGACTCACGCTCTGCCTCGTCATAAAGATAAAGATAAAGATAAAGATGTCCTTTATTAGTCCCACAATGGGGAAATTTGAAGTGTTACAGCAGCAAAGATATAGATCACACAGAGTCGGCGGCGTAATGTAGCCGTTAATGTATAACATTAGCAGCAGACATTCATAAAAAGCATGCAAATATACACAGTATAAACGTATCTAGTGTAAGGAAACACTCCTAATGCCTGTCCATTATACAGAGGGGGAAACACTGTAATGATAAAAACTACTGAATGATTGAAAATACTGCAATGATAAAGATATTACAATGATAAAAGTACTGTAATGGTGAGAGTACTGAAATGACAGGAAAGTACTGCAATGATAGAAAATACTGCAATGATAAAAGTACTGTAATGGTAAAAGTACTGCAATGATAAAATATACTGCAATGATAAAAGTACTGTAATAGTAAAAGTACTGCAACGATAGAAAAATACTGCAATGATGAAAGTATTGTAATAGTAAAAGTACAGCAATGATAGGAAATACAGCAATTATAAAAGTACTGCAATGATAAAAGTACTGTAATAGTGAACATCCTGCAGTGGTAGAAATACTACAGTGATAGAAGTATTGTAATAAGAATACTGTAATGGTAAACAAAATACATCATTGGTCGTTGTTTAAGTACACCCTTGGCTGAAAGTACAGTAGTAGTTAATATTGCATCCTAGGACTGCACAATTGCACTAATGCCCTCCTGTTTGTAGGCCTGACCCAATGTTCTTGTTAAAAAGTCTGACAGCAGTCAGCAGGAAGGAGCGGCGAAATCTCTCTTTGGTACAGCGAGGGTGTAAAAGTCTGTCACTGAAGGAGCTGTAAAGTGTTCTCAGAGTGTCATTGAGTGGGTGGGCTGGTTTGTCCAGCATTGATGACAGTTTTGCCGTCATCCTCCTGCCCCTCACTGAGACCACAGAGTCCAGGGAGCAGCCCAGGACAGAGCTGGCCCTCCTCACTAGTTTGTTCAGTCTCTTTTTGTCCCGGCCCGAGATGCCTCCTGCCCAGGAGACCACTCCATAGAAGATGACCGGAGAAACCACCGAGTCATAGAAGTTCCTGAGGAGTGTTCCCCGAACGCCAAAGGACCTCAGCCTCCTGAGTAGGAAGAGTCTGCTCTGACCCTTCCTATAGAGAGCGTCTGTGTTGTCGCTCCAGTCCAGTTTATTGTTCAGATGAACACCCAGGTACTTGTAAGTTGAGACCCTCTCAACGTCTGTTCCCTGGATATTCACTGGTGCAGGTGGAGAGTGCCGACGCTTGCGGAAATCCACCACCAGCTCTTTGGATTTCCCAGCGTTGATTTGGAGGCGGTTCTGCTGACACCAGTCCACGAACCCCTGCGTAACCCCTCTGTACTCCTGATCGTCATTGTCAGTGATGAGGCCGACAATCGCAGAGTCATCAGAGAACTTCTGCAGGTGACAGGTTGTGGAATTGTATTTGT
The DNA here is from genome assembly GCF_059441095.1 of Idiotropiscis lumnitzeri. NCBI lineage: Eukaryota > Metazoa > Chordata > Actinopteri > Syngnathiformes > Syngnathidae > Idiotropiscis > Idiotropiscis lumnitzeri. The sequence continues at coordinate 2,794,028 of NW_028283564.1, read as the reverse complement.
AGTCCGAGGTGTAGAGGGTGAACAGGAAGGGAGCCAGCACAGTTCCTTGCGGCGCTCCCGTGCTGCAGAGGAGCACGTCAGACACACAGTCTTGTGTTCTCACGTACTGTGGCCGGTTTGTGAGGTAGTCGTGAATCCATGTGATGAGGTGGTGGGCCACTCCCGCCTGCTCCAGCTTGTCTCCCAATAAGGCGGGCTGGATGGTGTTGAAAGCACTTGAGAAATCAAAGAACATGATCCTCACCGTGCCCCCCGCCTTCTCCAGGTGGAAGAGTGAAGTGTGGAGCAGGTAGATGATGGCATCATCCACACTGATGCCAGGCTGGTATGCAAACTGGAGTGGGTCCATTGAGGAGCTGACCAGGGGGCGCAGATGGACGAGGACCAGTCTCTCCAGGGTCTTCATCAGATGAGACGTCAGCGCCACTGTTCTGAAGTTGTTGAGCTCCTTCGGATGGGGTGTCTTTGGAACCGGAACCAGGCAGGATGTTTTCCACAGCTGGGGGACTCTGCCCAGCTTCAAGCTCAGGTTGAACATTTGCTGGACGATTCCACACAGCTGGTCTGCGCAGGATTTGAGGAGCTGGGAGCTGATCCCATCTGGGCCTGCCGCCTTCCTCGCCTTCATCTTCCTCAGCTGGTTCTTCACCTGAGATGTTGTGAGGAACAAAGCTGAGCAGGAGGAAGTGGTGGTTGTTTGATGAGGCTGGGAACTGGAGCCTGTGGAGAGAGAGAGGGGCGAGAGAGGGGGAGAGAGGGTCTTGTTCGCAGTGGCAGGAGGGGTGGGTGGGGGCTGCATCAGGGAAGACTGAGCGGGGTCAGACATTTGATCAAACCTATTGAAAAATAGGTTCAACTCATTTGCCCACTGAAGCCCCCCCCCTTCTGGGTCTTACCTGGTTGTCCGTGGCCTGAGATGGTCTTCAGGCCCCTCCAGACGTCCCTGGCATTGTTCCGCTGCAGTTGTTCTTCCATCCGCATCCTGTAGGACTTTTTCCCCTCTCGGATCCTCCTTCTCAGCTGACGCTGCACTCTCTTCAGCTCGTCCTTGTCGCCTGACACAAAAGCCCTCTTTTTCTCCTTCAGGAGAGCTTTAATGTCCGGTGTGATCCAGGGTTTGTTGTTGGAGAAACCTCTTGCAGTCCTGGTGGGAATGGTGTTCTCCATGCAGAAGTTAATATAGTCTGTAACTGTGTCTGTTAGACCATTAATGTCCTCACCGTGAGCTTCGCTGAATACCTCCCACACAGTTGTGTTGAAACAGTCCTTCAAGGCCTCCCGGCTTCTCCGGACCATCGCTGAACTGTGCGTGTCACAGCTGGCTGCCTGCGGACGAGAGGTTTGTACACAGGCAGGAGAACAACCAAGTTGTGGTCAGCTTTGCCCAGCGGGGGGAGGGGCAGTGACGTGTACGCCTCCTTGGTGTTGGCATAGAAGAGGTCCAATATTTTATTGTCTCTGGTGTGGCAGGTTACATATTGTGTGAATGAAGGCAGAGAAGAGGAAGGAGAAGCATGATTGAAGTCACCAGAGATAAGGAACAAGGCATCATGTGACGGTTCGGGTTGGGGAGGAGGGCCTGGCAGTCTCTGATTACTTGCAGGTGCGCGACCCTTCCAGCCAGGCTCTCCTCCGGAGGAAGTGGGCGTCGGCTCCGGCGCACCTGCGGCTCGTTGACTACAATCAACGGGCAGTATAAGATCCAGCCACGCCAGGAGCTCGACGCCGGATTATCTCGTCATCTCATGTGGTACTGGCTAATGTCACGTCACGTTTCGCGATCGCCTGATTCCTCGTGCACTCGTGCCTGTCTGACCCCCGCTCTCTCTGTTCCTCCGTCTAGCCGACCCGAGCCTGTCCGGACCCGCTCCGCCCGCCACCGCCTCCGAGTTCCTGCCCGGAACTCAACCCGCCAGCGCTCTCCGCCACGCCGCGCCTTCCGCACCTCCGCCAGCTCGACTGCACCTCCCGGTGCACCCCGCTCCGACGTCCACTCGTCCGCGCCTCCCGGCGACCTCCGCTCCGACGCCTGCTCGTCAGCACCTCCCGGTGCTCACCGCGCCGACGCCCGCCTGGTGGTGTTTCCTTCCGAGCTTGCCGCCCTACCTCCTTCCTCAATAAACCCGGTCTCTAACCCACCTGTCGCCCTTGGGTCCTCCTTCCTTCACACTCGGTTCGAAGAACCACGACAGAATAATCCGGCCAAACCGATGGACCCAGCGACCCCTGACTCCCTAGGAGAAGCGCTCGCCCACCAGGGCAGCTTGCTCGAGCGCCATGAGAGGATGCTGCAAGAGTGCCCGGGCTCTTTCCAGGCCATCCATCGCCAGCTCACGCACCTCTCGAACCAGGTGGGCTCACTCGCTTCTCTTTCCAACCTCCCCGGTGATGCGGCTCCGGCTCCCCCGGCCGTCCCGCCAACCTACGCGGCCGGTCGGGAGCCTCACGTCCCTACCCCTGAACCCTACGCCGGGGACTTGGGCTCGTGCAGCCAATTCCTGCTCAGCACCTCCCTGGTCTTCGATCTACAGCCCCACAGCTACGCCACCGATCGGGCTAAGATCGCGTACATGACCAACCTACTCCGCGGCCGCGCCGCCAAATGGGCGACCGCACTGTGGGAAGCGGCGTCCCCAGCGATGTCCACTTACGCCGACTTCTGCCAGGAGCTGCGCCGCGTCTTCGATCATCCGGTGCAAGGGCGCGAGGCATCGCGCCGACTCCTCTCCCTCCGACAAGGCTCCCGCTCCGCCGCAGATTTCTCGGTCGAATTCCGTATCCTGGCACACGAGAGCCGCTGGAACGAGCCGGCTCTCCGCGAGGTGTTCCTAAACGGGCTGACCGACGCCCTCAAGGACGAGCTGGCCGTACGAGACGAGACTTCGACCCTCGAGGAGCTAATCACCCTGGCCATCAAGGTGGACCACCGGCTTCGGGACCGGCAGGCCGATCGATCCAGACGACTGTCCAGGGTCGCCGACCATGCAGCTACTCCCCGCGCCGAGGGCCGTCCGCCGTCTCCAGTCCAGCCCCCCCACCGGCTCGGAGGAACCCATGCAAATGGGGAGGACTACCCTGGATCCCCAGGAACGCCAGCGACGCCTGTCCCATCAGCTCTGCCTGTACTGCGGTCTTCCCGGCCACTTCCTCGCCTCGTGCCCCAGCAAACCAAAAGATCAGGCTCGTCGTTGACGGAGAGCCCAACGCCGAGCCTGTTGGTGTCCGCCACAGGCTCTTCCTCCCGTATGTCCATTTCTGCCCGGCTGCTGGGTCAACACACCCCCCTCTCGGTCACCGCGCTTATCGACTCGGGGGCCGACGGCAGCTTCTTGGATCTAACCCTCGCTCGCCAACTCGGGGTAACCATGGAGCCCATCGCCTCCCCCCGACGGGTGGTCGCGCTGGACGGGCACCTCATCGCCCGGGTCTCCCAACAGTCCACCCCCCTAACCCTCATCGTCTCTGGCAATCACCGGGAGTCCATCAGGCTGTTTTTGATCCACTCCCCCCAGGTTCCCCTGGTCCTAGGGTTTCCGTGGCTCCAGACACACAACCCCGCTATCGATTGGAGGAAGTGCGCCCTTACCGGATGGAGTGAGTTCTGCCACTCCCACTGCCTGCGCTCCGCGGATCCGGCCCCTTCCTCTATCCGACCCGCCCCCCCTCCGCCCGACGTTTCCACCGTTCCCCCGGAGTACCACGACCTCGCCCAGGTTTTCAGTAAGGACCTCGCCCGCACCCTCCCCCCCATCGGCCTTACGACTGCGCTATCAACCTCCTCCCGGGGGCTCCTCTGCCCAACAGCCGCCTCTATAACATCTCCAGGCCAGAGAAGGAAGCAATGGAAACGTACATCCGCGAGTCGCTCGCTGCCGGACTCATTCGCCCCTCTTCTTCCCCCCTGGGTGCGGGGTTCTTCTTCGTAAAGAAGAAAGACGCCTCGCTCCGCCCCTGCATCGATTTCAAGCCATTAAACCAAATCACGGTAAAGAACAAGTCCTCGCTCCCCCTTATCGACCCCTCGTTCGAACCCCTGTGTGAGGCCCGGGTTTTTTCCAAACTGGACCTGCGGAATGCGTACCATCTGGTCCGCATCCGGGAGGGGGACGAGTGGAAGACGGCATTTAACACCCCCCTGGGACACTTTGAATATCTGGTGATGCCCTTCGGCCTCACCAACGCCCCCGCCGTCTTCCAGGCCCTTATGACGGACGTCTTCCGCGACATGCTCAACCGGTTCGTATTCATTTACCTTGATGACATTCTTATCTTCTCCCGTTCCCTCTCAGATCACCGCCGACATGTCCGCCTGGTCCTCCAGCGCCTCCTGGAGAACCGCCTCTACGTAAAACCAGAGAAGTGCGAGTTCCACGTCTCGTCCGTGCCCTTCCTGGGCTACATTATCGCCCGGGGGCAACTTCGTCCAGACCCGGCCAAGACCCAGGCCGTTGTGGAGTGGCCTCAGCCCACCACCCGGAAGGAGCTTCAGCGCTTCCTCGGATTCGCTAACTTCTACCGCCGCTTCATCCGGGATTACAGTAAGGTCGCCAGCCCGCTCACCGCACTTACCTCCACAGCCACCGCGTTCCAGTGGACCCCGGCGGCTTCCCAGGCCTTCACTCTCCTCAAAGGGGCATTCACCAGCGCCCCGGTACTCCGGCACCCCGACCCCTCACTCCAGTTCATCGTGGAGGTGGACGCCTCCGACACCGGGGCGGGGGCCGTCCTCTCCCAGCGAGATCCCGGTACCCAGGTAACCCACCCATGTGCATTCTTCTCCAGGCGCCTGTCCCCTGCGGAGAGGAACTATGACGTGGGCAACCGGGAGCTCCTGGCGGTGGTGTGGGCTCTCCAGGAGTGGCGGCACTGGCTCGAGGGTACCTCGACCCCCTTCCTGGTCTGGACGGACCATAAAAACCTGGCTTACCTGCAGTCCGCCAAGAGACTAAACCCCCGCCAGGCGCGCTGGAGCCTGTTCCTAAGCCGGTTCAATTTCACCCTCTCCTTCCGTCCCGGCTCGAACAACGGTAAGGCGGACGCCCTCTCACGCCTGTTCTCGTCCCCCGCCAGCCCAGACGCTCCTGAGCCCATCCTACCCTCCTCTTGCCTCCTGGGAGCGGCCACCTGGGACATCGAGCGGGTCGTCCGAGAGGCCCAGGAGCAGCAACCCGACCCGCGCCCAGCTCCCTCCGACCGTCTGTTCGTCCCGGACGCAGCGCGGTCTCAGGTACTCCAGTGGGGCCACTCGTCCTTGCTCACTTGTCACCCAGGCGTGGCACGCACGCTCCGTTTTCTCCAGCAGCGCTTCTGGTGGCCCCGGATGGCGAAGGATACCCGGGAGTTCGTGCTGGCCTGCTCTGTCTGCGCCCGCGGGAAGGCCTCCCACGCGGTCCCGGCCGGCCTCCTCCAGCCCCTGCCCATCCCGAGCCGGCCCTGGTCCCACGTCGCCCTGGACTTCGTCACTGGTCTCCCTCCGTCCAACGAGCACACCGTCATCCTCACCCTCATCGACCGCTTTTCCAAGTGCGTCCACTACGTCCCCCTTCCTAAGCTGCCCACCGCACTGGAAACCGCCAAGCTCCTCACCCAACACATCTTCCGCCCCCACGGCATCCCGGAGGACATCGTGTCCGACCGGGGCCCCCAGTTCGCCTCTCAGGTGTGGCAGGAGTTCTGCAAGGCGGTCGGGGCCACCGCCAGTCTCTCCTCAGGCTACCACCCACAATCCAACGGCCAGACGGAGCGGGCCAACCAGGACCTGGAAGCCGCTCTCCGATGCGTGGTGGCACGCCACCCGGACTCCTGGAGTGACGCCCTGCCTTGGGTCGAGTACGCCCACAACTCCCTCTCCACCACGGCCACAGGTATGTCTCCCTTCATGGCATGTTTCGGATATCAACCTCCCTTGTTCAAAGATCAGGAGCATGCCGTGGCCGTCCCCTCCATCGAGGAGCACCTTCGCCGGATCCGAGGGGTCTGGGCCGAGGTGAAGGCCGCACTCACCCGGACGGCCCAGAGGACTAAGCGCCTGGCCGATCGTCGCCGATCCCCAGCCCCGGACTACCAGCCCGGGCAGATGGTGTGGCTCTCCTCACGCGACCTCCCCCTCCAGGTTGACTCACGTAAGCTGGCGCCCCGTTTCATCGGTCCCTTCCCCATCGAGAAAATAATAAACCCGTGCTCCGTCCGGCTGAAGCTCCCCGACTCCCTCAAAATCCACCCGACCTTCCATGTCTCCCTCCTCAAGCCGGTATCCTCTAGCCCTCTGAGCCCTCCGACCGTCGCCCCCCCACCCCCCCTGATGATAGACGACCACCCGGCGTACACAGTCTCCAGGGTCCTGGATGTGCGGTGCCGGGGCAGGGGATTCCAATACCTCGTTGATTGGGAGGGGTACGGTCCGGAAGAGCGCTCCTGGATCTCGCGCAAGCTCTTCCTCAACGACGCCCCCATCAGGGAATTCTACGCGTTGCACCCGGACAAGCCGGGTAGGACGCCAGGAGGCGTCCGTTAGGGGGGGGGTACTGTGACGGTTCGGGTTGGGGAGGAGGGCCTGGCAGTCTCTGATTACTTGCAGGTGCGCGACCCTTCCAGCCAGGCTCTCCTCCGGAGGAAGTGGGCGTCGGCTCCGGCGCACCTGCGGCTCGTTGACTACAATCAACGGGCAGTATAAGATCCAGCCACGCCAGGAGCTCGACGCCGGATTATCTCGTCATCTCATGTGGTACTGGCTAATGTCACGTCACGTTTCGCGATCGCCTGATTCCTCGTGCACTCGTGCCTGTCTGACCCCCGCTCTCTCGGTTCCTCCGTCTAGCCGACCCGAGCCCGTCCGGACCCGCTCCGCCCGCCACCGCCTCCGAGTTCCTGCCCGGAACTCAACCCGCCAGCGCTCTCCGCCACGCCGCGCCTTCCGCACCCCCGCCAGCTCGACTGCACCTCCCGGTGCACCCCGCTCCGACGTCCACTCGTCCGCGCCTCCCGGCGACCTCCGCTCCGACGCCTGCTCGTCAGCACCTCCCGGTGCTCACCGCGCCGACGCCCGCCTGGTGGTGTTTCCTTCCGAGCTTGCCGCCCTACCTCCTTCCTCAATAAACCCGGTCTCTAACCCACCTGTCGCCCTTGGGTCCTCCTTTCTTCACACTCGGTTCGAAGAACCACGACACATCATCATCATCATCATCATTGTCGTCGTCGTCGTCGTCCTCGTCCTCGTCGTCGTCGTCCTCCTCCACCTTCCGCGCGAGTATGACCTCCTTTGGAGCCTGGTTTGAACGCTCCTTCCACTCTTTGAGGAGGTTCACATGATAAGTCTGTTTATTTTTTTTCTTCTCCGGATGAAAAATCTCATAGGTCACTGGACCCATCTTCCGGGTGACCTCATATGGCCCCTGCCACTTTACTAAAAGCTTGTTGTTGCATGTGGGGAGAAGCCGCAATACTTTTTGGCCGGGTTTAAACTCCCGGTGGCGAGCTTGCTGGTCATACCAGGTCTTCTGGCTTTTCTGGGCCTCCCGCAGGTTGACCTCTGCCTCCTACTGGTACCTGGCCAGTCTCTCCCTCATTTCCAGCACAAATTTCACCACCCCCCGATCACTTGACGTGGTGGAAGGTGCCTCCTAGGCCTTTCGGAGCAAGTCCAATGGCCCCTGAACCTCCCAAGCATGCAAGAGTTCAAAGGGAGAGAAACCTGTTGATGCCTGAGGAACTTCGCGATAGGCAAACAGCAAAAAGGGCAGCCACCGGTCCCAGTCTTTTCCAGTATCATCCACAAATTTCTGGAGCATCTTCTTTAAGGTCTGATTGAACCTTTCCACTAGTCCATCAGTCTGTGGGTGGTATGGAGTGGTTTTGATGGCGGAGATGCCCAGTTGTTTGTTGAACAGTTGCATTAACCTTGAAGTGAAATTGGTTCCCTGGTCTGTTAGAATCTCATCTGGTATGCCAACTCTGGAAAGGAGTTGCACCAAGGCACAAAGTACTGCCGGAGCAGTGATTGTGCGCAATGGAAATGCCTCTGGGAAACGTGTGGCGTTGTCACACACTACACCACTGCTTTTTGTCAAAGGACCCACAATGTCCATAGCAATCCTGCGGAATGGAATGTGCAGCTTTTTTAAAATGGCTTGCGATGGCCCTCTAGAAATATTCAAAAACATCAGCCCTGGTTGAGTGATTCACCTACTTTTTGTAAATTCGATGGAGTATGTATAAGGCCAAGACCTACAAAAAAGTCTCTTGGAGCCATGCGCTAGGTTTTACAGGAAGTCGGCCATTTTGAATTTACTTAAATGGGGGCGGTTCACCACAATGGACTAAATGCTTAAAAACTCCCCTGCTCATGCTCTAAAAAAATCCCAAACTTACCCTGTACATAAAACGTCCTGACCTGAAGACATCTATATATTATTATACTGTTATACACACAGGTCCACCTCATGGTTTCAAAACAATATATTTTTTTTACATTTTAATATGCTGCACGGATCCCTTTTCAGGAAGCCGAATGAACATTTGTCAGAACAGCCTCAAGACGTTGATCTTAGTCTATGCTGAATTTTGTGACTTTTCAGCAAAGGGCGTAGCCATTACGGTGCTGCAGAAATTTATTAATCTCTGTGGCAACAAAAGCTACCATAACATGAATCAGATGATCCTAACTTCTATAATATTTTCAAATTTAAGGATAGTCCAACCCTGAAGACATCTACCAACTTATTTTTCATCGTAGTGGTAGTGCCACTTACTGGTTAAAGCAAATACAAGTTATTTTTGTTGATATTTTTCTCAGAGTAGGTTAACAAGTTTGCTTCTTTTGAGGTTCGAAATTTAAATGAAAACTCATGAAAAATCAGGCCTGGCAAATTCATCAATATTTTATTAGTTTGTTGTTTAATTTTTTTTAATGGCTCGCTATCGCCCCCTTGAACATTTGAAAAAAAACAGCCCCGGATCTGTTTCTTCAAACTTTTTGAAAATTTGATGATGCATGTATAAAGCCAAGACATAATAAGAAGTGTCTGGGAGCCACATTCTAAATTGACAGGAAGTCGGCCATTTTGAATTTACTTCAAACATGGACGAGGCTTTGACAACAAAAACTGCTTGAACTTTAACTCCACAAAAATTCCTTGTGAGGATTCCTCACGTTTTTTCTCGTGAATATTTCACATTTCCAACGTGCCGGTACCCCAACGTTGCCAGGGCTGCGAGGGCCCTTTATCGCTGCTCGCAGCGCTAGTTATTATTTTTTTTCTAATTTCCGATCGTTCGATCGCATTTTTGACCCCCTAAACATTCACGAAAACTCACCAAACTTGACAGTCTCATATGGAGATGGTGAACGACCGTGGAAGAACACTCAGTTAGCGATGACGCAAGAGAGGCTGTGCACCGAGAACGTTTTCTGAATGTCACTATTGTGCCTTGACAGGTCTGTGTTGGTAATGTATCAACCAAGCTGAGGCACGAACGAACTCTGAGGAGACGCAACCCGTGACGTCACTTTCGGCGCGACATCTGTTCGTCTGCTTTCATCCACCGGGCGAGTAAACGCAACTATGGTTTCGTGCACCACCACATGCAACACTTGCACCATTCTCATGGAAAGACTCTCCCTGCTAGAGGGACGTGTCCGCCAGCTAGAGCAGAGTAATGTGGTAAGCGTAAATGTGGCGGACAGCACCGGTTAGCATTGGCCGTAAACGGCTTGCTAATCGCGTTGAGCCTGTTAAGACACAGAGCAGTTCCATTCCACCTCGGTCTCCTGGCTCCCGCACTTTAGTGAAAGGTGACTCCATTACTCGATACATTAAGCTTGAAAATCCAACCACAGAATGTGTATTGCTGGGGCCAGAGCACCCGACATTGAAGCTAATCTTATGGAGCTAGCACGCAAGAGACCTAGACACCAGCGCAGTGCAAACAACGCTAGCTATTCAGATATAGTGATACACGTCGGCTCCAATGACACTAGTGTTACTGCCGTTTCAATGATACGCTGGCTAAAGAAAGTTTTAACGCGCACTCACTCACCATGAGTTGAAGTTGCGATGACGTTCGCTCGGCTTCACTGGTCTTGATGTTGATGTGTAGTTATGTATGTTACGTCAAACAGTCAAGGGTTAGTCTTAATCGTAGTCATTTCAGTCCAGATGTCATGCCGTGAAGTCAAGTAAATCAAATAAATATATCAATGGCTACGGTCTTCCAAACTTCAAATCAAAAACATACGCGCATATGCGGTAATCAATACAATATACTATCTTCTATCTTCCAGTTTGTACATAAATAATGCGTCTTGAGTAAGTGCGATTGAAAAACGGTATCCGACCAGCGTTCCCCCACCTGTCCTGCATTCGTTATTTATGGATGAACGCAACCAGTGCTGACGTCATCAATTGCCCTAGTGGTGGTGTTGCCATACTGCATTACTCAAAAGAAAACTGCTCCAACATACCGGCCCCTATTATTATGGGCAAAGCGAAATAATAATACTCAAAATTTGGAGCATCGTACAATATAAATAAATACCAATTTGGCCAATCGCACTTTCGAGAAGGTGCGTCATTGACTAGCTGGAACCAGCAGACAGATCTTGGTTATCGGTCTCCCTATAATACTGGTCGGCGTCTGAAGTTTCACACTTCTTACAGTTCCTCTTTGATCAGGGTTTGTATCTACCACTCTGGCAATAACCCAAGATCCTCTTGGGGAGTTGGCATCAGCAATGTGCACAACATCTCCTTTAACAAAGTTTCTTCTGCTTCTGCTCCATTTATGGCGTTCTTGCATAAGTGGAAGGTATTCCTTTACCCATCTGGACCAGAACAAATCTGCTATATACTGTACTTGTCGCCAGCGTCGTCTGGCATATGAATCGGTTTGCTTGAAGAGTCCAGGTGGCAGCAAAGGCTTTACCTTTAATAGCAGGAGGTGATTTGGGGTCAGCGGTTCCAAATCGTTAGGATCATCGGACAGGGTGGTCAATGGACGGCTATTAAGGATGGCTTCCACCTCACAGATGACAGTGACAAGGCTCTCATCGTCCAGAATTTGCTGCCTTGTAATGGAAAGCAAGGTCCTTTTCAATATCCTGATTAATCTTTCCCACACGCCTCCATGGTGGGCAGCGGCAGGGGGATTGAAGGTCCATCTTACGCCCTTCTGCTGCATGGCTTGGGTGATCTGATCCTGATTCCATTCCCCAATCGCTTCCTTCAATTCACTTTCTGCAGAGACAAAATTAGTCCCGTTGTCGGATCGTAGTTCATTCACTTGACCTCGTCGACAAATAAAGCGTCTGAGAGCGTTTATGCAAGAATCTGTATCAAGCGAATGGGCCACTTCAAGGTGTATTGCACGGCTGACCAAACATGTGAAGAGGACTCCATACCGTTTCATTATGCTCCTCCCATGCTTGATTTCAATGGGGCCAAAATAATCAACTCCAACATTAGTAAATGGTGGCAGATCCGGAGTGATCCTGTCTGTTGGTAAGTCTGCCATCTTCTGCTCACCAGTACTGCCTCTTAGCCTCCTGCATTCTGCACAGTCGTTGATGACTTTTCGGCAAAGAGTGTTGGCACAGGGGATCCAATATTTCGGTCTTAATACTGATAGCGTGTGATTCCTCCCACTATGCCCCACTTGCCTGTGAGTATGTTCCATCAGGAGTCTTGACACGTGGTGTCCCTTTGGGAGAAGGATTGGGTGCTTCACGCCTTCTGGCATTGCTAGCCTATTTAGTCGTCCTCCGACTCTCAATATGCCTTTATCAAGCAGTGGGTCAAGCTTGGAAATTGAGCTTTGACGTTTGATGCTCCTGACTTGATCCTTTAAGGCCCTGATTTCATCTGCATAGCTATGCGCTTGACAAAACTGCACAATAGCCATCTCTGCTGACTTCAGGTCTTCCAAGGCAAGCTTCTGTGCTCGGATGGAATCTTTCAATGCCTTCATCTCAAGTTCTATCATGAGCTTTTGCTTTACTTGGTTCTTCTCTTTTGTTTGAACAGCGATAGTTACTTCCTTCCTATTGATTTTCAAACTTTGTAAAAATGTCTTTGAACGCAGGTACCATGCAACTGTCCTTTGGAGTTTGGCCCACGTTGAAAAATGATGAATGAGCCTATCAGTCGCATTTGATTCTGATGACAGTATCGCATTGGCTGTGGCCTTCCAGTCCCGGATTTCGGGGTCATCTTGAGGGATTGACCCAATGTCCGCAAGAGAGTGTGGCCAGTGTTCCTCAGCACGAAGTAGGAACAGAGGTCCTTTAGCCCAGTTATTTTGCTTCAAAAAGGCTTTGGCAGTCATACCACGGGAGGCACAGTCTGCAGGGTTGGCTTTAGTGTTAATGTATCGCCACTGTGTCCACTCAGTTGACTCTCTGATGACTCCAACGCGATTGGCAACAAATGTATGGAATCTCTGCGTGTCATTCCTTATATATTTCAGAACAGAAGTGCTGTCTGTCCAAAATGTTGATGTTTTTAATGGGATCTGCATCTCATTTTTTAGCATTCTATCAATCCTGACAGCCAGCAAGGCTGCAGTCAACTCCAGTCGTGGTATTGTCATCCTCTTTAGGGGTGCTACTCTTGCTTTTCCGAAGAGGAATGCCGTGTGTATGACGCCATCAGGGGTGGTAAGTCGGAGATAAGTCATAACTCCATAACCTTTCTCACTTGCATCACAGAAGTTATGGAGCTGGGCCGTAGTAATTTCTGTGATGTTTCTTGGCTTGATGCACCTTTCTACCTTATAGTTCTCCATTAGCTGTAACCCGTCAAGCCACTGTTGCCATTTTAGCTCATAGCCTTTGGGTATTGGGTCATCCCATCCACACTTCAGTTTGCACAGTTCCTGCAAAATGTACTTTGCGGTAAATGTGAATGGAGCAAGGAACCCTATAGGATCGTAGACTGAGGATACAATGGAAAGGATAGCTCTTCTGGTGGATGAATGTGTCTTTCAGGAGACACAAAACACAAAAGAGTCGTCTTCAATGCTCCATCCCACCCCAAGAGCTCGTTCAACGGGTAAGCGTTCTTTGTCCAAATCAAAGTCCTTTACTTCTGTGGCACGTTCCTCTTCTGGTAGGTGTGCCAGCGCCTTCTTACTGTTACAGACCCATTTGGCAAGTCTAAATCCTCCCTGTGCACAGAGGGAGGTTAACTCCTCACATAATTTTGTAGCTTGAGCTTCAGTCGATACAGACTTTAAACAGTCATCCACATACAAATTGTGCAGCACTGTTTCGACAGCTTCCTTAGAGAACTTCTCCTTATTGTTCTCAGCAGTTCTTTTTAAGGCATAGCTGGCGCAGCTTGCGGAGGATGTCGCGCCAAACAAATGTACAGTCATCCTGTACTCTGTAATTGCTTTTGTGATGTCGCCACCTGGCCACCATAAAAATCGAAGAAAATTAATGTCCTCTGGGCACACTCGGACTTGGTGGTACATCCCTTCTATGTCCGCCATCAATGCAAATGGCTCTAGCCGGAACAGAGTGAGTACTCCTAACAATGTGTTAGTGAGATTCTGTCCTGGAATCAGCTCGTCATTAAGTGAAACACCTTGGAACTGGGCAGAGCAATCAAACACAACTCGAAGTTTGTGCTTCTTTGGGTGTCGCACACCATGATGAGGAAGATACCAAACCTTTCCCTCCTCCAGCACCAACTGCTCCGGTGGGACAAGTTCCGCATGACCTTTCTTGATGACTTCTTCCAAAAAATGTGTATATTCGTGGTGAAAATGCGAATCTTTCCGCAACTTGTTTTTTAAGCTCCGGGCACGGTATTCCGCCAGCTCTTTGTTGTTAGGCATAAAAATATTGGTTTTCTTGAAGGGGAGCTTCATCTGGTAATGTCCATTCTTCATTTCAACCGAGGAGGACATTATGTCCATGAACCTTTTGTCCTCCATGGACATTTCTGCCTTTTCTTCATACGATTTTTCTGGAAAGTCGTGATTAAAGTTCTGTTTCACGAGATCTTCTAAATTCATTACTGAAATACAATGACTGTGTATCTCTGGAGGCTGATCATCTGTGCCATTGCAAGTATTCAAAAGTCCATTAACCACCCATCCTAATCTAGTTCGAACAGCATATGGACTATTGTCTCTGCTGTTGATTACCTTCCATGGTTCCATGGTTTGAGGAGCGTTTGTTCCAATAAGAAGGTCCACATTCGAATCAATACGGGTCAATTTCACCTCCTTTAGGTAATCCCATTCCTTCAGTGATTCCGATGTTGGAATTTGCTCCTTTGTTACAGGTATCTCATCTTGGGTGTATACTGCCGGCAGCTTTATGAAGTCATTTTCCGCAAGATTAGAAACTTCAAGGCCTGAGATTTTTTCCACAGTTATCGTCTTCTGGTGTCCAAGGGTTTTCACTAAAATTCTCGTTTTCCTTCCGCGGGCATTTAGTCGTCTTTGCAACGCAGTTGTGCAAAACGTTGCTGTGCCACCTGGATCTAGAAAGGCGTACGTTTGCACACAAGTATTGCTGTTTGCCATTTTCACCTTAACAGGAACTATGGCGAGTGTCTGGGTGTCACCGGCCCCGATATGAAGGTGCTTCTCTAAAGACACAAGAGCACTGGCTACTGTTGGCGTCTTGTCTGTACCTGCGACTGGTGTCTCTTGCTTGTCGTCTGTCTTTGTCCTTTCAATGTGTAGCATTGTAGGATGCTTCAATGTGCAGATTTTGCAGGTATGTCTTTTTCTGCAGTCCTTGCTAATGTGACCTTTGTTCATGCAGCCAAAACAGATTCCATTTGATTTGAAGAACTCAACTTTCTCTTCCCTCTTTTTGTTACTCAATTCTCTGCAGTCTTCAATAGCATGGTTCCTTTTACAGCACAGACATACTTTTCTGGATGCTAGGTCTGGGGCTTGACCTTGAGCCGATTCCTCGAAGCTGCTCTTGTACGCCGTTGAGACAGGTTTTATTTTAGGAGGGAAAGTCATTTTCCTTTCGTCCTTTCGTTGTGGTATGGCAGTGTTTTGAATTGTCCCGAATGTTGGGTCACATGCCATCTTTGCTTGTTTTTCAACAAAGTTTACCAGCTGCTTGAACTTGGCTCTGGCTTTGGTACGTTCCTGGTACTCGAAGGCTACACTTCTCCAACTATCCCTCAGCTTAAAGGGAAGCTTTGAAACTATGGTGCGTAGGTGAGTGGTGGTGTTTAAGTCATTGAGGGACTTTACATCTACCATAGCATTTGCGCAACTGCACAGGAATAAACCATATTCCTTCAGTCCCAAGGAGTCCTCTGATTTAAGCACCTGCCAGTTCAAAACCTTCCTTTGGTAGGCTGATGCAATGAGAATATCACTTCCATAGTGTCTCTGTAACAGTCTTTTTGCTTTTCCATATCCTTGTGCTGGTGGCATATGAATGCAGCTTTGCACAAGTATTCTCGGTTGACCATCAGTATATTGGTCTAAAAAGAATAATAGATCACGAGCATTGTCCGTTTTGCTTTCAATGCAGAGCTCAAAAGTGCGTATAAAGGTATGGTAATGCAGGGGGTCTCCCTTAAAAATTGCATTATTTTTAATAGCTCTGAACTGGAATCAGTTGGTTTCTGGGTCGGCTTGGCATTGGTGGTTTTGCTGTGTGTGGGCGATGGTGTTTGAGGCCTGGTCCCGTTAAAACGATCAAATGGTTGTGGTTGCCAACCTGTTTTTCCACTCCGCTCACCATTACCATCATCATCATCATTGTCACATTCATCATCAGCATCGTCAGTTTCCGTAGCACTGCCGTCATCAATATCCCATTCACCATTACCATAATCATAACGGAGTTCTAATCCTTTCTTTGGCCTTGATTTGTTGCCCTTTACACTTAAACTCATGTCCTCATAGGTTTTGAGTTTTGCATCTGCAGCAGCAAGTTGCATTTCAAGAACCAACATTTCTCTTTTTGCCTTTAATTTAGCTTCTTCTTGTTCAAGGGCCTGTACTTTCTTTAGACCTTCGACCTGGACTAAAAGTACAGCTCTCTCCACTTCAGCGTTGCATCTGGTTGAGGATGAGCGGCTGCTACATTTGCTCATTTTGGTATCCCGCTCCAATTTGCTCATTATTCCCACTGACACACAAGAATTCTGACTTTCCCTTTCACAGATGGACTGCGTTCGTTGTCCTTTAGCTTTCTTCAGATGTTGTTGTTGATTAGAAGGAAATTCTGTACTTTGTTGCACCCACTGTTCAACTGTTGTTGCCTTTTGCAGCCATTGTTTTACTGTTATTCTAAATTTATAGATCTGAGCAGCTTTGGGCAGGTACCAATGTGTGTGATCCACATCCCTTTCTTCCTCTTTGAGCAATTCCTAAATTGTTTTTTGAATGGTTGTAAATTCTTCAGTTATTTCGTTGAAATTGCTGTATGATTGGGTGATTATTTCGATGTCATCATATCCTACTTGCATAATGGACTCAATGTAATTCATCTTTTATGTTAATTTACAATATTTAGCAGATCTGTTTTATTAATCCCTCCATTTTATTCTTCAGAGCCTTCTCAGTTAGTTTGGGTTTTCTTTTCCCATGTTCGACTGGTTTGGGGGTCACTTTCTCAGGTTCTGATGTCTTAATTTTGTCACCCACCATTTTATCAGCGTCAGAATGATGGGGATCAAATTCTTCCATTTCATGGGCGCGACACTTAACAATGTCATTTTGAGTTCTGCCTTTATTAAGATCCTCAATCCCAATAGTTTGGTCGAGATTGCCATTATTATCATTGGTGCGAGACATCGTGTTAACTTCACGAATATGCGTACACGCAACCTACAGCGACAAGGCGGCGTTTGTTTTGACAGCGACTTGACTGGCTCGTTCGTTGTTCAAAAAATAGCGCCTCTATCACGATATACAATCGGCAAAGTCAACACGGGAGTTTGGAATATTTTCGTTCACTTGTGCTTCGTTTAACATTTGCAAGCGTTAAAAACAATACAAGTCATACCTCTATCTTTAAGCTGCATGCGTTTCAATAATGCGTCACGTCAATTCATTCCGCGTTGGCTGAACGATCACCATTAAACGATCCACTTTATTTATAAACGATCAATCATTCCAAACGACCACGCCACTATCCACACGACAGCGTTCCGTCTTCAAACTTTTACTTCTTTCGTCAATTACTTTCCTTTCGGACGTTTTTCAACCTTTTGTTACTGCCGTTTCAATGATACGCTGGCTAAAGAAAGTTTTAACGCGCACTCACTCACCATGGGTTGAAGTTGCGATGACGTTCGCTCGGCTTCACTGGTCTTGATGTTGATGTGTAGTTATGTATTTCACGTCAAACAGTCAAGGGTTAGTCTTAATCGTAGTCATTTCAGTCCAGATGTCATGCCGTGAAGTCAAGTAAATCAAATAAATAAATCAATGGCTACGGTCTTCCAAACTTCAAATCAAAAACATACGCGCATATGCGGTAATCAATACAATATACTATCTTCTATCTTCCAGTTTGTACATAAATAATGCGTCTTGAGTAAGTGCGGTTGAAAAAACGGTATCCGACCAGCGTTCCCCCACCTGTCCTGCATTCGTTATTTATGGATGAACGCAACCAGTGCTGACGTCATCAATTGCCCTAGTGGTGGTGTTGCCATACTGCATTACTCAAAAGAAAACTGCTCCAACAACTAGGATGAAGCAATCAGAGATCACAAAGAAAAAACATAGCAAGGACTTGTGATCTCGCCAGAAAGATGAGTCGGAGTCGAGTAATTGTCTCTGGTCCCTTGCCTGCGAGAGGCAATGATGAGAAAGACGGGGGTGTAGCCTTCATTTCCGAATTTAATCTAAAACTTAGTCCTCGTCCTAGCAATTCCTTCAAAACATTTGAAGTTCTCATTATGCGATCCACGGCCGCACTGCCGTTTTTTACCGTCCCCCTGGCTCTTACTCAGGCTTTTTAGATGAATTTTCTGAATTTGTGGCTGATTTTGTAACTCATGCGGATAATATATCATGGGCGACTTCAACATTCATATGAATCTCCCGTCGGAACCACTTACCGTGGCGTTTCGGACAATAATTGATATGTTTGGTTTCATGCAAATAATAGATGAAGCAACGCATATAAATGGTAACACGTTAGATTTGGTATTAACCCGAGGCTTAGCATCCTCAAAAATAATTGTATTACCATATACTAGTGCTATATCTGACCATTACTTAATCAAATTTGACGTCTTGGCGCATTGCCATCGTTCTGACCATGATCAAAGCTATAGCAGCCGCAACATTAGCTCCTTAACCACCGCTGCGCTCTCTGAGCTACTCCCTTTAGTAACCGATTCGTTTCCTAATTATATTGGTACGATTGATGATCTTACAAACAACTTTAATGTCGCTCTGTTAAATGCGCCTGACTCCGTCGCACCTTTAAAAACTAAAACTTGTCCAAAGAGGCTGACTCCGTGGTTTAATGAGGAAACACGCATACTGAAACGATTCTTGTAGGAAGCTTGAGCGCAAATGGCGTGCGACCAAACTGGAGGTCTTCCGTCAGGCATGGTGCGATAGTTTTTACAAGGAAGCGCTCAATCTAGCCAAAACTAATTATTACTCTAGATTAATTGTTTTACATAAAAACAACCCTAAATATTTATTTATTTTGCTACTGTAGCAATGCTAACGCAACAGCAACCAATCTCCGACAGATACGAATTAAACCAAGAAAGCGCTGAACCTGAAATGCCAACACAAGTTTCAAGGCGTTTTAATAATATGTTATGATCAAGTGTCAAAAGCGGCGCCAAGATAGCTCTTCCTATTCAGCTCACGATTTCATGCAATTCTTTACTCAGAAGATTGAGTGTATTCGTGATGAGATTAAAGACACTGTTCTTACAATTCCGTTGAATTCCGTCATAAATGGTGTTAATAGGGACATTAGGGCTGATAACTGTCCGATAACCTTATCTCAATTTAAAAAAGTATCTCTTGAAAGCCAAACAAAATTGGTTAGTGGGGCAAAACCGACAACTTGTGTGCTCGATCCGCTTCCTGGCAAACTAATTAAAGAACTGTTTATGACCCTAGGACCGTCTGTTTTAAATATTATTAATCTATCACTTACCACGGGTATAGTACCAGCAGCTTTAGGACCGCCATTATGCGACCGCTACTTAAGCAACCAAACCTCGACCCAGAGAGTCTCAACAACTATAGACCGGTTTCAAATCTTCCGTTTATTGCAAAAATCTTGAAAAACTTAATGAATATATGACTAGTAATAATCAATTTGAACCTTTCCAATCAGGTTTTACCGAATGGAAGCTACGGAGGAGGAGGGCATGCTCGCGTCACAGTTAAGCCGAAGAGGAGCACCTTCCCCGGGCACGGGCGGTGTCAGGCGGCCCCTAAGTTTAACCGAATGGAAGCTCCGGAGGAGGAGGGCATGCTCGCGTCACAGTTAAGCCGAAGAGGAGCACACAGACCCCTAGCCCAGACTGACCGGGGTAGACCCTACACATAGTGCAGAGGGCCCCGGTCCGCCGGGCCTAAGGAGCCTCCGGGATGAAGCCCCCTGTGAGAAGGCCAGCCACACCTCCCAGCGCGGAGGCCCCCCTTGAGGAAACACTGGAGCTAAAATATATAAAAGGAAATGATAATGCTAAACAAAAAAGAAGCTAAAAATTAAAGGACAATAATATAAAAAGACGAAGCTAAAATATATAAGAAAAATTATGATACTAAAAGACAGAGAAGAAGCTAAAAATTAAAAGACAATAATATAAAACGACGCAGCTAAAATATATAAGAAAAATGATGATACTAAAAGACAAAGAAGCTAAAAAAAATTAAAGACAATGATAATATATAAAATGACAATCCTGAATTAAAAGACTAAGATAAATTATTTAAAAGCCAAACAAAAAAGGTGAGTCTTGAGCAGGGGTGGGCAATTATTTTTTCCATGGGGCCACATAAGAAACATTAAATATTGTGGAGGGCCGGGCCAAAAGGCTGAACTCAATTCTGCATAATATTAATTGTATTTCTTTTTTAAAAAGCAGTAAATAGCACTGTTTTGACAAGCTGGCATTAAAGTTAAGCAATGAAACTAAATACCAAATAAACTGAAAAAATGAGGTTGCCTTACAAAAATGTATTCATTCAAATTTCTCAACACAATGGTAGACAAAATATTAACATTTTTTACTATTTGGGACTCATATTAGTAAACATATTCTGTCACATTCACTTCAAAACACATTTTGAGTTCCATATACTGTTGGATAGTTGTGTAAAGGTTCTGAGCATTTTAAAGACATCACAATATTGTCTTTTTGCACCAAACATTAAGCAAGATACAACATATTGACTGTCACTGAACTGTGATTTTGAGAAAAAGTGTCCCAGTTCATTGTTATCTGGTGCCGTTTTTATATTTCTCTGCATGTTTCGTCTGGTAATGCCGACTCAAATTGTAGTCCTTCAACACGGCGATCTGCTCCCCGCAAACTAAACACACAGCTTTACCTCTAACTTCAGTAAATAAATACTTCGCTGTCCAATTTTTGTTGAAAATTCTACATTCGGCATCTACCTTTCTTTTTGTAGCCTGAGCGGACATTTTTGAGGACGAACGTTGTCTTGTTGTGATTCAATCGCGCGCATGTCTTGATAAACGCATTACGTCATTATGTGCGACGCACATTGTGCGGGAATAAAAAAAAAAAACAATTTCAGAATAAAAGCAGTGCAGCTTTCGCCCATGAATGAGGTGAAATTAAAAGGTATGTTTATTTTGAAATTTCCAATTAACCTTACACTCGCGGTCAGAGTCAACCAAAGGTATGTGGCCCGGGCCATACAATGCCCAGGTCTGTCATACGGGCCAGTCAGTGCCACCCGGCGGGCCGGATGTGGCCCGCGGGCCGTGCAATGCCCAGGTCTGGTCTTGAGCCTCCTTTTAAAAATATCAACAGTCTCTGCGGACCTGATGTCCTCCGGCAGGCTATTCCATAGACGAGGACCAGAATGGCTGAATGCAGCCTCGCCATGTGTTCCAGTCCTCACCCGAGGAATAATTAACAGGCCGGTGCCAGAGGACCTCAGGGTCCGTGAGGATGGCCCAAGACCGTTAAGGCATTTAAAAACTAATTGAAGAACCTTAAAATCAATCCTGAAACACACGGGGAGCCAATGCAGCGATTTTAAAACTAAATCCAGTGCCCAATTTGGTATGTTTGCATCTCTATGTCCTATGTGGCGAATGTGCTTTGTCATATTTGTCCATGAAGTGCTGTCTGGCTTGTCATCAGTTTGTAATGTGCAGACTGAATATGTATGAATGTGAGTGTAGGTCATGAAAATACTATGTTCACACATTTATAAACTAAGTAATATAACTTTAGCATGTGAAAATAATATCATAAATCAGTAAAGACCATGACTACAATCAGTCATTCCTATGCGTAGTAGAATTAGAATTAGAATTAGAAATCCCTTTATTGTCATTGTACTCAAGTGTGCAACGAGATTAGAAGGCTCCCCTCTCCAGTGCAATACAACAATAAGACAGACAAATATATAAATTAGATTAATAAATAAGAGAGTGCAATGGAATTTAGTACAGAATAGGGTATATAAAAACACATCACGATGCTGTTCTGCAAGGTAAGGGTGTTCTCGTGTGTGTGTGAGAGTTCAGAATGGAGATGGCTCTCGGAAAGCAACTGTTTCTCAGTCTATTGGTCCTCGATTTGATGCATCTGTAGCGCCTGCCAGAGGGCAACAGGTCGAACAGGTGTGAGTTTGGGTGGGTATTGTCTTTGACGATGTTGAGAGCCCTTCTGAGGCACCGGGCGGTGTAGATGTCCGACAGTGAGGGGAGAGGGCAGCCAATAATCCTTTGCGCTGTTTTGACTGTCCTCTGGAGCCTCACTCTGTCGGCCTCAGTGCAGCCGCTGTACCAGGTGGAGACACAGTACATCAACAGGCTCTCAATGGACGAGTGGTAGAAGGCTAGCAGCAGCTTCCTGTCCAGGTTGAATTTCCTGAGGACTCTCAGGAAGTGCAGACGCTGGTGGACCTTCTTTACCACTGCTGTGGTGTTGTGAGTCCAAGAAAGGTCGTCGGAGATCTGTACTCCCAGGAACTTGAACGTGTGGACCCTCTCCACACACACGCCTTCGATGCAGAGGGGGGGCGGCACCGTCTTGTTCCTCCTGAAGTCGACGACAATCTCCTTTGTTTTTGCAGTGTTAAGGTGCAGTCTGTTGTCCTTGCACCAAGCTGTCAGTCTCTTTACCTCCTCTCTGTAGGCTGTCTCGTCACCTTCCGAGATCAGACCGACCACTGTCGCGTCGTCAGCAAACTTGACGATGGTGTTGTTGCCATGGGCCGGGCTGCAGTCGTAGGTGTAGAGGGCGTATAGGAGAGGGCTCAGCACGCATCCTTGAGGGGAACCGGTGCTCAGCATGCAGGTGGAGGACGTGTAGGGGCCGAGCAACACAGTCTGGGGTCTGTTGGTCAGAAAGTCCTTAATCCAGATTCGTGTGAGGGCAGGGAGGCCGAGAATGTCAAGTTTGGCGACGTGGATGTCTGGGATGATTGTGTTGAATGCCAAGCTGCAGTCCACAAAGAGCATCCTTGCATAGCTCTGCTGTTGTTCCAGGTGGCCCAGCACAACATGCAGAGCAGTGTTGATGGCGTCCTCAGTGGATCTGTTAGCCCAGTATGCAAACTGGTAGGGGTCCAGAGTGGGAGGAAGGCAGTCCCTGATGTGCTGGAGAACCAGCCTCTCGAAGCACTTCATGATGACTGGTGTGAGAGCAACAGGACGGTAGTCATTCAGGTGGACGGCTGGTGACTTTTTGGGGACAGGAATAATGGTGGAAGTTTTCAAGCAGGAGGGGATGACTGCTTGAGCCAGGGAGCGGTTGAAGATCCTGCAGAATACATGTGACAGTTGGTGGGCACATGTTTTGAGGACCTTGCCTGGTATTCCGTCGGGTCCAGTAGCTTTCCTGGGGTTAACAGCCAGGAGCGCGCGCCTCACATCGTGTTCCTCTAGGTGAGTGGGGGGGAGTTGGAGCATGAAGTGCGGGGGTGTGACGGTTGGGGCGAGTCAAAGCGAGCAAAGAAGCAGTTAAGCTCCTCTGTCAGCGATGCACTCGGGTCTGCAGAGGTCGTGCTGCTGCCACGGAAGTTGGTGATGCTCCGTAGACCCTGCCACACCTCCCGTGGTCTGTTACTGGCAAGGTGGGCCTCCAGCCTCCCCTTGTAGGTTGCCTTGGCTAGCTTGATGCCTTTGCTCAGGTCAGCACGAGCCACCCTGTACTGGGCTTTGTCGCCTGACCTGAAGGCAGCGTCACGGGCCTTGAGGAGAGAGCGAACCCTGCTGGACATCCAGGGCTTCGCATTTGGGAAGGTCCGTATAGTCCTGTGTAGGGACACAGTTTCCATGCAGAACTTGATGTAGTCCACTACACAATGTGTGTAGACATCAAGGTCCTGATGATCAAAGAGGCCCCAGTTTGTGTCTTGAAAGCAGTCCTGTAATTCACTCATGGCGCCGTCACGCCAGGTTTTCACAGTCTTTGTGGTGGGCCTGAATCTGCGCCTGAGAGGGATGTATGCAGGTGCGAGCTGCAAGGACAGGTGGTCTGACTGGCCGAGGGGGGCGAGTGGGAGGGCCCTGTATGCGTGCTTGATGTTCGAGTACACATGGTCGAGAGTGTTGTCTCCCCTCGTTGGGCACTTGACATGCTGGTGAAACTCTGGGAGTACAGTCTTTAAATTGGCCTTATTAAAGTCTCCCGCTACGACGTGAACGCCATCAGGGTGGGCCCGCTGATGTTTATTGATGACGCACGCGAGTAGCGAGAGCGCCGTGCTAGTGCTAGCGTCGGGAGGGATGTAAACAGCTGTGACAATCACGACCGTTAGCTCCCTCGGGAGAAAATAAGGCCGGCATTTAACGGACATGAACTCGATGTCGGGGGAAGAGTGCTTCTCGACGATCGTGCTATCGCCGCACCAGTTCTCATGCACGTAAACACAGAGCCACCCCGCCCCGTCTCTTACCGGTGTCCCTTGTCCGATCCGCGCGATGTAGCGAGCGCCCGGCCAGCTGGATGCTAGCATCGGGGACGTCTGCGTGCAGCCAGGATTCCGTGACGACGATCACACTGCTGTCTCGCACATAGCGGTTTCCCAGGATTTGTAATCCCAGGTCGTCGATTTTGTGGACCACGGATCTGGCGTTGGTGAGGTACAGACTCGGCAGTGGTTGCCTATGGGGCTGCCGTCGCAGCCGTTGCAAGACACCGGACCTGCAGCCCCGCTTCTGCTTCCTCTCTCTGCGTCGCCTGCGCCGCCTCCCGGTCCCGATGACAAGCCACGGTGAGCCGGGCAGCCTCGCCAGTTCGTCCGGAATTTTGCGATCATAGCATATTCAGTAAATATAAACCTGCTAAATTAAATAATTGACATTCTGTCCCATAAATGTTTAAAATGCCGGTAATTGCCATACAATCCTTCAAGGGTCGACGAGCGATGTTCGGGAGGAGGAGCAGTGGTGGTGGTGCGTTTCCCTCGGGCATGTGTCGGTAAATCCAGCGGAGTTCAGCGGCAGTGGATTGAAGTTGTCCTGACACAGGTTGATGACATGACAGGAACAGGCAGAAGTGTGAGAAGCAGACTGGCCTGCGGGTCCACATGGCAGACAGGTGCTAACTTTGATAGGTAAGCTAAACTTTAGCCACAGTAGACGCGTCAGCGACTATGCAATCGGTGGGTGGCATTCATGAGAATCGGGATCGCTCAACATACAGATAATAATAAATAAAATCACTGTAACTGGAGGGATTGTAAACTGCTAAAGCAGGTACAACAAGCGGATCCAAAAAATTTCTGAGAGTTACCGGTGAGCAGTGGCAGCCAAACGTGCCAGCGTCCATTCAACCGGGAGTTGATTCAATATTCACAATATTTTATTATTTTGTCGTACAGTTGTTTAAAAATGGCTCGCTATCGCCCCCTAGAAAAAAAAAACAACAAAAAAAAACAGCCCCATATCTCTGTTTCACCAAACTGAAAATTTGATGAAGTGTGTACAAAGCCAAGACCTAATAAAAAGTCTCATGGAGCCGTATGCTAAATTGAACAGGAAGTCGGCCATTCTAAATTTATCAGAATCCGAAATCCTTTTATTGTCATTGTACAGTGTGCAACAAGATTAGGGAGCTCCCCTCTCCAGTGCAATACAACAATAATTTAATCAAATATATAAATTAGATAAATAAGAGAATAAATATTGTGATGGAAAATAGTATGAAATTGGAGAAATACAACACAATATGTCGCTGTTCAGCAAGGTAAGGGTGGTCGTGTGTGTGTGCATGTGTGTGAGAGTTCAGAATGGTGATGGCTCTCGGAAAGAAAATGTTTTTCAGTCTATTAGTCTTTGATTTGATGCACCTGTAGTGCCTGCCAACAAATTTACTTCAAACATTGACGAGGCTTTGAAAACAAAAGCTGCTCTAACTTTAACTACAAGCAAATTCCTCTTGAAGATTCCTCACGTTATTTCTCGGAAATATTTCACATTTCCAACGTGCCAGTACCCCAACGTTGTCCGGGTGGCGAGGGCCCTTTATAGCTGCTCGCAGCTCTAGTTTTTAATTAATTTTTTTAAATCAATGGTGATGACAGTGAAATATGTCTTGTCTGGTATCATGATAGCTGGAGGATATTTTGTCATGATATTTTAGTCAGGCCTGATAACAGTGATGTATGCTGATTTAAGGCTACTTTTATTTTGAAATGCCGTATCACATTTTGGTGGGACCGCATTTGATGGACAACTGGGGTTGTCTAGTGTCCCCCAAAATGGGTCTGATATCACGATAGCTCGAGGGTATTTTGAAATGATTATTTTAAAATCAGTGTTGATGACAATGAAATGTGCATATTTCAGGTGGGTTTTTTTTTATTGTGAAATTACACATCAGATTTTGATGGGACCATTTTTGATGAACAGCTGGGGTCGTCTAGTGTCCAACAAAACTAGTCTGGTATTACGACAGCTCCAGCTCTTTTATTTTAAAATGCCTCCTTACATTTTGATGGGACTACTTTTGGGGGAAAGCTGTGTTGTCTTGTGTCCTCCAAACCTGGTTTGGTATTACCATAGCTAGAGGATATTTTTTAATGAAATTTTAAAGTCAGGCATGATGACAGTGAAATGTGCAGATTTCAGGCAACTTTTAGTTTGAAATTACAAATTAGATTTCGATGGGACCACTTTTTATGGACAGCTGGGGTAGTCTCGTGTCCCACAAAACTGGTCTGGTATCACGATAGCTCGAGCTATTTTTTTTTTAACTCAGTGGTGATGACCGTGAAATAAGCGAATTTCAGGCTACTTTTATTTTGAAGTGCCACATCACATTTTGATGTGACCACTTTTGGTGGACAGCTGGTGTGGTCTAGTATCCCCAATCCTGGTTTGGTATCACGATAGTTTGAGGATATTTTTTAAAGATTTTTCTTTTAAATCAGTGTTGATCACAGTGCATATTTCAGGTGATTTTTTTATTTTTAAATGCCACATCAAATTTTGAAGTGACCACTTTTTGTGGACAACTGGGGTGGTCTGGTGTCCCGCAGAACTTGTCTGGTATCACGATAGCTTGAGGATTTTGTAATGATTTTAATTTTTTTAATCATTGGTGACGACAGACAAATAAGCAAATTTTCACGCTTTTATTTTTAAATATCCCATCAGATTTTGATGGGACCACATTTGTTTTTACGGTTCCGTCACCACGCGAGTGGCTACCTGCTAAAGCAGCACGGCTCACTATTTGAGCCTTTTTCGCGTGTTTTTTCCTTTACCCAGTTTTATTTATTTTACCTCATCGCAGCAATGGACATCCAAATTGCGGTGGTTTTATTGCTGCTGGGGGCTGTTTTTTGCGTGATCGTGTCCGGAGATGTCACTGGGAGCTACGGATCAATCGTTTACACAAGAGATCAGCTGTTAGCACTTCGTGCTAACCCCGTGCCGACTCCCGGAGCGAGACCCGATATCCCCCACGAGTTGAGGAGGAAGAGACGGGGGATGTCGCGCGGGGGCGAAACGCCAGGCAAAGAGGAGGCGTGACCACCCCGTCCTCCTGTCCGTTTTTATGGGAAATGTTAGATACCTTCCCAAGAAAATGGACGCGGCACGAGAGGAACTTCCAATGAGCTAGCTTGCTGATGTTCACGGATTCATGGCTAACAGACCTAACGCCGGACACCGTCGTGGAATTTGACGGCTTCCAAATACTACTTGCGGACAGGACACTGGAAAGCGGTAAGAGGAAAGAGGAGGGCTGGCTGTGTTTGTTAATGATAGATAGTGTAACCCTAGGCACATCACAGCTAAGGAGCAACTTTCCAGTCGGGACAATGAGCTGCTAGCTGTTAGCATGCGTCCATACTTGACAAGCATCGCGAGTTAACAAGGACGTGCACGTAACAGGTGCGTGAGTAAACTGCTTAAAACTTTGATCGTCATTCAGCTGACCTACAAATTGAGACGCTACAGTCAGTTTGACGTTTTTGTTTGCTTGATTGTGGATTGACATGGAGGAACAAGACAGTGGAAAGCGGACATTAAAAATGACGGAGAAAAGCTGTAGAAGATCACAAGCCTAAACGGATGCAGGCACGCAGGTGCAAATTTGCTCAATTGACCTCCATGCAACGTCAAATTGAACAATTGATGGAGGATGATGCAAATGTTGACGCTGTAAAAAACTGAGCTTCGTGTTTGCTTTAGCGGCATGGAGCAAGAATTTGTGGACCTCAATTCCGGTGTGCAAAATTTAAAGACTGAAGAGGATTTTGCCGATGACCAAAATAACTGGTTTGATCCAAAAAATGTAATTAATGGAAATGTGAGCAATGGAAGAAGGACGTTTTGAAACGTGCAGAGGAAGGATGCAATAAACAAATATCACCTGATGATAGTAGATCTGCATCAACTAACTACACCCATAGAAGTAGAAGTAAAGAATCTAACAGACAGAAGCTCACTTCTGTCAACGTCTTCAATTAAATTAAAGGCTCAAATGGAACGAGCATGTTTAAAGGCAAAGGCTGCTGATTTACAACAAAGGTTGGCACTTGAGCAAGAAGAAGCTGCAATTAAGGCAAAGAAGCAAATGCATGCAATGCAAACGGCACTCCCTGAGTCTGATGCTAAATTGGATGTCTTGAGAAGATATGAAAATACCCAGGAGGATGGTATCCACATTCCTGATGAGTGTGTTACAATTTAAACAAGGAAAAACATTCAATTACCATCACAGCCTATCAGAGCAACAAGCAGTGTTGACCTGAAATGCTCCCACTTCGACTATTCCAATGGCTAGATTTCCACATCAGACAGAAAGTAGAGAACAACAGGGACATGTGCTTGATGGCCTTTGCCAAGCAATCTCACAGCAAGCCAGTGTCGCAGAATACTTAGCAAAGAGTCAAAAAGCATCGCTACTTCCCGAACTTTCCATTCCTACGTTTAAAGGCGACCCTCTGCATTATAAAACCTGTATAGGTGCCATTGAACATGGGAGTGAAGGCCGTACAAGTGATAACCGTGATCATCTTCAATTTTAGCTGCAGTATACTAGTGAACAACCACATGAGTTGGTGAAGAGCTGCATCCATATGGAACCTCTGACAGGATATACCAAAGCAAAACAAATCTTGAAGGAGTTTTATGGTGATGACTTCATGATAGCAGAAGCATATTTAAAGGAAGCCATGGATTGGCCAACAATCAAGTCTGAAGATGGTGTTGCACTTCAGTCTTTCACATTATTCCTTATGGGCTGTTTGAACATAATGGCAGATGTTAATTACATGGAGGACTTGGACAACATGGCTAATATAAAGGTATGGCAAACAAACTTCCATACAGACTTATAGAATCTTGGAGAAAATTTGCCTGCAATCTCCAAGAAAGAACAAATAGAAGAGTGAAGTTTAAGGATTTTGTTGACTTTGTTGACAAGCACGAAAGATTCTATAAAACAGAAAACAAAATCACAACACACAGAAACACCAAAATCAAAGAAAGTCTTCACAACAGTCATTGTGCCCGCCAAGATGGAAAACAACAAAACCACCACGCCAAAGGCAGAACCTGTTTCAGTGGATGCTATTGCCAAACCATGTGCTAATTGTAATGGAGAGCAACAGTCTCACAATTTGTAAGGAATTTAGGAGAAAGCATCACAAGGATAAGATTGACTTCTTGAGGAGCAAGGGTCTGTGTTTTGCATGTTTGATGCACGGTCGCATTAGCAGTTGCTGGAAACAAAAGCTTCAATGTCAAGAATGCTCTAGACTGCATCCTACAGCACTACACATTGTCCATAAACTTCTGCAAAGAAACAGCCTAAGACGATTGTGAATAGCAGTACCTATTAAGCGCCCTCGTACAAACAACAGAAACCTGGGGTGTCACTGGGGCCTGTAAATAGGACTGCATCCTAAAGCATCAATAACTAATCACCAGGGACTCCAGCAGGCAGAAAATCATAACCCAAGGTCAGTTTAACTAAACACATCTTCAGGATACGGTGTCTGTGTGTGTGTGTGTGTGTTAAAATAACAAGTAAGTGTCTCTGTGTGTGTTAAACATTAATGAGTGTATAAAAACATGATTATGAATACACAAACTGATTACCTATCCTCAGCCCATCTTACATTTCCCCCCTGTTGTGGATTTAAAAATCATGTCCTTACGGCTTTAAGACAGATCATCATAATGAAATCATACAACAGTGTGATCATCAGTGGAGGAGCGAAAACCTCACATTAGGGAAAAATTCCCCTCCTCCCTTCCGGCGTAGAATGAGATCCTCATAATTTGATGACCATCAGGGAATAAAACTTGTCCCTGGGGTGACTTGGTGGAGGCCCTTGCCTCGTTGTAGGAGAGGACAGCCGTCCTTACCTCCCGGATCTTCGTGTATGGTGTGTGTGTGTGTGCACGTGTGTGGACAGGGGCAAGAAGTCCATGTGTTTTTACGTTTTAGTGTCCAGTTTGAGTTCGTCATTCTCAACATTAATCAGGTTGTAACGGTACATTTGGGCAACAAACCTACGATTAACCATCATCTTTGTCATAAAAATAATGCAACATGAACAGACTAAACATAACAAAATGAAAACTATAATTATCCCTATATATTGTTTTTTTAAATTCTTCATAGTGGTCATAACATCAATAATTGTTTCA
The DNA here is from genome assembly GCF_059441095.1 of Idiotropiscis lumnitzeri. NCBI lineage: Eukaryota > Metazoa > Chordata > Actinopteri > Syngnathiformes > Syngnathidae > Idiotropiscis > Idiotropiscis lumnitzeri. Next base: position 2,763,736 of record NW_028283564.1, on the reverse strand, counting down.
TTTTTATTAAAAATTTAAATGCAGTAATGTACTCCAATCAAGGCTGATATTCCTTTGTTATGTACGTCATTAATTTCCAAACAATATCTAATCTTTTTGTTCTGTGGCTTCAACATATTTATCATCTCATCAATATTAGCACCACAGAGTACTGAGTTTCGAGATCCTCACAATAGTCGTTCTCAAAATGATATTTTTTTTTATCAATTTAGCTTTGTTAAGGTAAGATATTTTATTGACAATCTAACATTAATATGCAAAGAACATGTACATTAGTACGAAATGTAAAAAAAAATTGTGGTGGGGGGGGTGCGAATTGTTTTCTTCTTGGTAGGGGGGGCATGACAGGAAATAATTGAGAACCACTGGTCTAGTCACACACCAGCTCGGGTTCATTCCCTACCAGAGAAATGACATTCCATGTCCCCAGAGCTAGGCGCTTTATGTTGCCGGGGATTGGACTGCCTTTGACTGCCTCCTAGCTCAAAGGAAACCCAAATTCTTTGGTCCCGCCCACTGGTAGTGAGCCGAAGCCCTTGTATTAAATAATAAATAAATACATAAAATAAAAAAATTAATAAATTTAAAAAACGGACCGATCCACTGCTTGGGTTAGTTTGACCCACCTTGAGATCCGTTCCCACTCAGTGACAGTGTCTACAAGCCACTGCCACCAGGCCAGTGAACCGACGTCCAGGCAGTGACAAAAAACGTGATCAAATTACATTGCTCATCATAAGGTGTTTGTGAGACGCTCTTTGTATGTTTCCTCAATTAAGACCTGTTTTCCATTGGTGTATTTGAAAAAAGTGGTGAACCTGTTAAATTCACTACAAAACGTTAAGAAGATGAAAGTAATGTTTGAAGGAATATTATTTTTCTATCGACATGCCGGCGGGCGGGCACAGATAGAGAGTGATAAAGCAGCACCACCCGCGCGGGGCGTGCTGACGAAAAGGCAAGCGCTCCTCCTCTCATCGCGTCCTTATTAAGACAGAAAAAAGACGCTGTTGAATTTGACCTATTCGCAGTTCGAGCAGGTGCTTAACGCTGGAGAATATCACCACTTCGAAGTTCGAACTGCTGTTGAAACGGAGAGGTAAGTGTTTTTCGTTTGTTTTTATTCAAAACATGCCTCGAGTGCATTTGTTCATGGTTAGAGATAGTTGTGTGGAAAACACTATACAAAGTAGCACCATGGATGTGGGCCTACAACACTGGCCTAGCAAACATGTGCTCCTACATCGACATAATTGACGAGCTCCAGTTAAGCATTGAATAATTATAAAACGTCATGGTGCTTTTACTCATTTAAAGAACTAAACCGACGCGTATTTTCATCCGGTGGTCAGGTTTGCATTGAATGTGAGCACGAGGGACGCTAGCTTGTTGCGTTAGCTTTGCGGAGCTAACAGCTTGCACTTTTGTTATAGAACAACAGAATGCAAGTACCATGATAATTTCTGTCATTAATTTTTGTGTAAGACACGATGTTCACTGGTTAATTACATGATTCTTAAAGCAAAGGTTACTGTGAATGCAATTTTGGTAAGATTTTTGTAGTCACACTGCATAAATCTGTCTGTCTGTTGTTTAAACTTCAATATAAACTATTATGGTTGAAATCGTTAATTGGGATGGAGGGATTGATATTTTTTTAATTTATAATTTATTTTTCTTACACTGATATTGTTAAAACTCCATTTAGCCTATAGTATTAATAATTCTCAACACAAAACTGTCTTTTTTCTTTATAGAATAAACAATGCCTTCCCTGAGATGCAGGAAGTCCCCAAAGCAGGATACTATTGAACATGCAGTCAAGGGTCTGGACAAGACTGCAGAGTTAGAAGCGAAGTATATAAACTCATTTAAAGGTATGATGTTAACGCTTTTGCTAAGATATATTATTGTTTTCTGATAACCAAGCTGACATCGTTTTTTAAGTGGTTATTTTACATTAAGAGTGTCTTGACCTTTTCTTTTGTCAGTTTCAAGTTATTTCAGTGAGCGTGAAACCTGATGGTAGGAGTTCTATCTAAATTAAGGCTGTACTTGATGACGCCCTCCGGCATTTTTATACCACAATAGACCGGTGAACAAGTCCGATATTGATAGTCTAGTGTAAAGCACGTTATACGTCACAGAGATCACGTGACGCGATCCAATATGACTGTGTATACAGTGTATGTCATTGTTATGAAACTAAATAATCTTAAAGTTTTTTTTTTACGTAACCAGGTGCCATTGACATTTGTACTTTCAGTCCTAATACATACTGGCTAATGCAATGCTGGAAAATGAATTTTGGCTGGTCTGTTCCTTTAAAATCATAAAGAAGGGCTCTGCTCTATCCCTCACAAGAAGCAATGTTTCAAACCACCCTACATTAGTATAGTGGCCCAAATGAATATGATGACTCCTTATTTGTGTGCTTAAAAATATGACGAAGCTATCTTGATTTCCCTGTTAACTAGGTCGAGGAGTATTTACCAAGGCCCCTTTCAGGAAAGACGACTTTATTCTTTATTATGGAGTACAGAGGAAAATTGATAGATTCTGATAAATCTCAACGCAGGAAGATGGATGGAAGAGGCACTGTCTTTTTGTTTGACTTCCGCCGGCAAGAAAAAACTTGGAGGTGAGGCAAAGATTGAGATGTTATCTTATTTTTGTTTTTATTTAAAAAAATAAACACATACTCATCCCATAAGTGTTAGGGGAAAAATCATTCTCTAAGCAAAAATGTATACCGTATTTTCGCACCCAAAAGACGCGCCGTGTCAAAGGGCGCAACACCTGTTGAGGCCGCTATTTCTGTCTTTGTAACATATACTGGACGCACCGCCTGACAAGACGATAGCACAGCTGCTGTTAGCATAGCATGAACTTGGCAGAGCTGCCCACACTGACACAGCCGATAGCAGCCTACTATGCCCCAATAACATGAGCAATCACCCCATTGTTGCAGCAGACGCCAAGTCTCTATTGACAATAGCTGACAATGGCTCAGGCCAATATTAGGTGCATTGGCAATAGCCTACAAAGCAACGTCAGGGGAGGGACTTGGCTGCTCACCACACTCCTTAGAGTCACGGTTTCAAAAAAAAATAAAAAACTCATCATACAAGCAAACAATGAAACATAGAAATAAGATTAACACAAACATGTATCTCTCATGCCATCAATATACCCAAAAAAAATGAAAATAATACAAAAGCCACTCAGCCTTAGCTAATTCAAGCAATGCATTCTGGGAGCAGAGACCCACAATCCCATAGCTGTTTAGAGAGATTTGCATGGCTGTTTAAAGAGATGTGCTGTTATGCTTTGGACTTTTTGTCTGTTGTCTAAACCTGGGACGTTTCTTGCTTGCAATAACATAAATGATAAGACAGACTAAAACATTGTGGACAGCTGCCCTTTGTCCAGCTTTTTCCAACACCATCACCCAAACATTATAGTCAGATGGTGTATTTGTCACGGTCGATTGTAAGCATGGACAACTCACTCTTTGCCCAGCAGGGTGTGCTAACATGCACTTCCAACAGCTCGTTGATGACAAGGGCTGATGGACGTGAGTGGTTCTTTGTCCATTTAATGGACGCATCGACTGACAGGGCGCTTTGTTTGCTTATGACTGCGAAAATACGGTAATTACTTTTATTCATGCGTTGAATCTGTACAAATGAAAATATAGACCATGAAGTCTCAAAGACAAGCTGTTAATAGGGTCTGATTCCAATAGAAATTTCTTGTATGATTTGATTTAGAAGATTTAAAAATTGTGGATTTCCTATTTTTATGTTTTGTGTACACAAGATTGTCTCAAAGATTAATTTCTGACATTGATTGAATAATTGTTTTTTTTTTTTTTTAAATCTATTTTAAGTGTTGATGCCGCTCAAGAAGATGGCAGTCTGGGAAGACTGGTTAATGATGACCACATGCACCCCAACTGTAAAATGAAGAAGAAGACAACAGAGGACAGACCACACCTCTGTCTGTTTGCGCTCCGAGACATTGATGTTGGCGAAGAAATAACTTAAGACTATGGACCAGCTGGCCTTGGAGAACACAGGTTTGTAAGATGCATCTTTAAGTACAATAACAGAGCCCACTTGTGGTGTTCTGGTGATGTAGTTTCCAATTAGTTTGGCAATCTAATAAATGTATGTTGAGGTTTCTATGGAAGTTGAACATGCTGACTGACTGGGGGAGTTCTCCATTGTCCACTATCTGTAATTCAAATTTGTGGGTCTGAGTCAAAGTTTGGCTCTTCAGGAACAACGAACTGGTCAGGGAGTGACAGTATTACAAAGTTCTGCGTTACTCTTTTCTGGGCGGTGGCCCTGTTAGGCCATCATATGCCATATTGCAAATATCCCCATTGTGGGACTAATTAAGGACATCTTTATGTTGTGGTTTCCCTACCAGAACCAGCACCAACCCTGTATATTCATGATATAAAACACTGTTTCAATTTGATATTTAGCCTTTCTATACTGTAAAAATAGAAGACCCCAGGCTTTCCTGCGCCCCCTTGCCCAATTGGTGGTGTTCAGGAGACAACCTGGGACTGAAATATCAGTCACAACCAGTGTTGTTTTCGTCACTGATGACTATGACGAAAATACTTCGTTAACGCCCCTTTTTTAATGACGATGACAAGCTAAACGAGGTTCTTTTATGACGAAAACATGACGTGATGTACATGAATTTTTTTCGTTGACGAGACAAAATTGTTAGCATGTGGTTCATAAATTATTTTATGTTGCTTTTAGTGAAATAAAGCCACAACAGTTGCCCAACAAAATGTTTTGCTTCTCTGCTTATTTTGGAGCAGTGAGCATTGATTCCACTGTTGCCACTTTTTTCTGTTTGTAATGAAGAATCCTTTGTAGTCCATCCAAAAGTCTTTGTTATTGGGTGGAAACCTTGAATGCCTTGTTTTAACTCAAATGGACTTAAACCCATCCATCCATCCATCCGTTATCTGTACCGCTTCTCCTCACTAGGGTCGCGGGGGGTGTTGGAGCCGATCCCAGCTGTCTTCGGCAGTAGGCGAGGTACACCCTTGAATTGGTGTCCAGCCAATCGCAGGGCATACATAGACGAACAACCATCCACGCTCACACTCATGCCTAGGGGCAATTAGAGTGTCCGAGCAACTTGCCATGCATGTTTTAAGAATATGGGAGGAAACCGAATTACCCAGAGGAAACCCACGCAGGAAGGCCGGAGCCAGAATCGTACCTACGACCTCAATATTGTGAGGCCATCCTGCTAACCAGTTGGGCCACCGTGCCGCTTGGACTAAAACCTTTGTGAATAAATTGACGAAAACTAGGGTAAAACTTTTTTTGCGTTTCCGTCGATTAAAACTGGACTAAAACCCTTTTTTTAGTTTTCGTTGACTAAAACTGGACTAAAACTATAACGAATTGGGATGACTAAATGTGATGTAAACAAATCAGCACTTTGTCCAAATGACTTGGACAAAATCTAAAATGCCTGCCAAAAACAACACTGGTCACAACACGTGTCTACAGAAGATTAATTGGCATGGGCGAAATTAATTAGTTTTATTTCATTCATGAGCTTATGTTTTGTTTTGGGTGGCTAAGGCTTAAAATGTGTAAAAATCTAATCCAACCTCAAATATAATTAATTCAATAAATTTATGATGCTACTAAAACATCGAAGCAGCCTCCTCCAGGCTTTACAGACTCAGAAATGGAGGTATGCGTATCGTGTACTCATCCTGTCGTGTCTCGAGATGTTAAAATTGCAGTTAGATAGACGTGTGCTGATTAGACAAGACTTCTAATATATCTGGTGTCACAGGATATTTGTCAGTGAATGTGTATGTCTGGTTTGAGGCTCACTCAGCTTTTTCTTGTGTTGTGGGGTCCAGTTGAGTTGAATTGCGTGTCAGGTATGTTGGCCATCTGACACCCAACTGTCAGGTTTGTGTTTGTGGGGACCCCGTAGAGCCATTTTTATTGTTGACATAAATCATAGCTAATCATCTTTTCCTTCATTATCATATGAAATACAGTTAGGAGTTGTATGTGCCTTTACTATGTTATAATCTTAGAACCTACCAGCCACTACAGGTGTCCGACAAGAAGACTTTTGGCTGTCCTGTGCTCCATTGCGCCCCTGGTGGCGTTCAAAAGACAACCTGTGACTGAAATATCAGTCACAACATATCTCTACTGAAGATTAATTGTCATGCGCTAAAGTAATTGGTTTTGTTTCATTCGTGAACTTGTTCGTTAAAATGTGTAAAATTCTGATCCATTTTCTTTTTTTTAATTCATTAAATTAATATTCAACTTGTTCATTAGGATGGAGGACAACCGACAATGACTGAATCGGCTGAGGTTGATGCCACCAGAACATCGAAGCAGCCTTCTCAAGGTTTGACAGACTCTGAAAAGGAGGTATGCGTATCATGTGGTCATCCTGTCGTGTCTTGAGATGTTAAAATTACAGTTAGATGGACCTGTGCTGGTTGGACAAGTTTTCTAATATATCTGGACATAAATCGTAGCTAATAATATTTTCCCTCATCATCATATGATATACAGTTATGCCTAGTATATGTCTTTACTATGTTACAATCTAAGAACCTACCAGCCACTACAGTTCTCTCATTGGGAGACTTAAGCTTTCGTCAGGTTGTCGACTGCTGCATTGCCCTCTTATTGGCTTTAAGTACACAACCTGTAACTGAATTATCTGTCAGAACAGAACCTATGTGTCTACAGCAGGTGATTTGGCATGTGGATTCTTCAGATTTTTAGAAAATAGGTAAAATTGTGATCAAAAGTTTAAAATGTCTAAAATTCTGGTATAGTTTGCAATAGTATATCTATTAAATCATTTCAAAACTTCTTAACAAGGATGGAGAACATTGGCTGTGACCGAATTGGTTGAGGTTTAGATTACCAGGACCATTGAGCAGCCTCCTCGGGATCTACAAATTTAGGAATGAAGATATGCATCCCATGTTACAATCCTGTTATGGCCCGAGGTTTTGAAGTTGCAGTTACATATTGGGCTGGGCGATATGGCTGATAAGTACATAGCGATATAAGTATTTCATATGGGTCCATCGATACACATTGAATTCTTTTTTTATATTATTTTATTTATTATCGTTTTTATTTTCCAATATTTTCACTGCCCTGTTAAAAAAACATTTAATGTAGTTTTCCTCCCGGGAGCTTTTTGTTACGGTCAATTAATTTTGTTATTACATTATTTTGTCATATCATTCATCAATATTTTAGTTTTTTTTTTTTTTTCAAATAGAATTAAGACCTTTTTCTGTGCAGATTCCTCTGGGGATTAAGTATTTAATGGGTTCTCAATTTTCTCTTGGACTCTGATGCAACCCAGTCTCCTCCCTTGGACAAAAAATATGGGCTGAATCTTCCTTGGAATAACGACACAGATTCTGACGAATCATTGTCAAATCCTGCCCCTGAACTTTGCGCCTCAGACCCAGACCATATTACTATCCCAAGGCTCAGGAGGACCAAAAGTATACAGGTAAACAACCCATATAGATTTCAGGGAATCTTACAAGCAAATTGCATATATTTTATTGGTCTCCTGCCTTCTATCCTTTATATTTCGTTGTTGTTGTTTTTTAGATTAAAAAAACAGGCTGACTTTGGAATGGATAAGCATTATTACTCCAACTCAGATGACAGTGGAGATGAATATATTCCGGATACAAGTGAGGCCTCTGATTCAGACGGAAGTGAATCTTTGAAAATTGTGGACCCTCTCTTGAAGTCTAAGAATGCCTTCAGAGATTTTTCTCCCACACCACGAATCTCAAAAGCCACCTCAACGCAGGTTGTTAATCAAGGGCGTTCACCCGTTCGGAGGAGTAGCAGCACTGGTGTGATTCTTGAATTCTATGGCTCTTCAAATATTTGTGCAGTTTAACACAAATCATCCAAAATAGAATTCAAGCACATCTGTGACAGAAATTCAAATTCAGAAGTCAAAGAGAGAGAACAAAAAAAAAAATCTAATGCTGCGCTTCTTCCGAAGACATATACTGTAAACATTAAATGTATGTTAGGACAATCTTGAAAAAAGTATTAGAACACCCTTTACTTTTATTTCTTGTTAATTTTATTAACCAAAATATGTCCATTTTTATTACAGATTAATGAATACAAAATTAAAACTCTAATCAGCTACTTTTTAATCGTTATATTTGTATAAACAAATGTTATACATCTGTGTGTTAACTTATACAAGAAATGACGGAAAAGCAAGGGTGGTTTAGTATTTTTTTATCGTATATAGTCTGTATAATATCTTTAACCTATGCTGATGCTGTTTAATACTGATTTAAATAATAATAATAATGTCATAATCTGTTGGTTTTACATGAACAAAACCTTTCAAGCACTTTTTAAAATTCTAAATACTACCTCTTGTCAGTAAGTTGGTTCACAGCACTGCCTTGGAGTGAAAGTGTGTAGTGCTGAGACAGTCGGTATGTGCTGAGTCGTCTGACGTTTGTGTGACTGGTACCCAGGAAGGTAGCAAAACCAGGCAGTGTGTATGTCGTACCCAGGAAGGCAGAGAAACCAAGCAATATGTATGTGGTACCCACGAAGGCAGAGAAACTAAGCAGTGTGTATGTGGTACCCGGGAAGGTAGCAAAACCAGGGAGTGTGCATAGATACAGACCCCAAAAGTGATTAAAACCAAATAAAGTCCCCAGAAGATCATCTGTAGTCAGGTGAAGGACCCTGTACTTTGTTCAACTCATTTACTCCCTTAGACGTACAAAGACGTCTTTTAATGCAATGGCGCCCTCTACCAAAGACGTATAAGTACGTTTCCTGTCTTTTTTACGTCATAGTGTACATAAGGGTCTGATGCAACCTCTGACTGAGAATCAGCCTTGTCCGCATTGTGAATCATGTAAAAATCACCCAGCAGGGGGCAGAGGTGCAAAAGATCCGCCTTGAATCTGCGCCAGAGGTACAAATGGGGGGCGGGATCCTGGGGTAGACTTATAAGTGTGGAGAGCAGCGTGGGTAGCAGCAGCATCGGCAGCACTAGCAGCAGTCGCATTAGTAGCGTTAGCAATGAAATCCTCCAAGCAAATGACAATCGAGGAATGCTTTTTTGTAAAAAAAAGCTTCCTAAAAGCATCAAGGCGATGGAGACGCTTTGGTTGAGAGGATGACGCTTCGTCGTCGTCACAACAAACAGGCGTCTAAAGAGGGTGCGCGTGCCTTGCGGCCTGCATCGCCTGCCTTCGGACAATAGCCAAAGCAGCTGAGAGTCCTCACCAGATCCCCCCCGAACGAGGAGGTAAGCGCTCGCAAGTTACCATTGAACATGTGGTTTTACCCCTCATGCTTTTATTGTACATATCATGCATCTTGCGGGCAGAAAATGTCGCATAAATGTGCAGTTAGACGCGAGCGTATCTCCTCCCCGACGAGGAAACAACAATACTGAATGGTGTGGTAATCATGCATACTTTCTAAAATTCACAGATTGTGCATCCCGCGGCAAGAAAGTTCCTCCTCGTCTTGTTGGTGTAAAGAAAGGTAAATTATAATATGAAACTTCACACGCCAGCAATAAAATGCAGCAATAAATATATATTTCCAATTGTTTATATTTCTGTAATTTACAGGTTGTGCATCAGGAAGCAGTGGTTCCGGATGGCGTCACACTGGATGGCAACCGAGGAAAATCGACTTTACAGCAACCCCTGGACCACTGAATGCCGCTGCCCATTTGGAGTCTGAGGAGCCAGCTGATTTCCTGCAGCTGTTTCTCACGGATGAGCTTCTGCAGCACATCGCGGATGCCAGCAATCACTTCCCAGACAATTATTTTCACACAAACCCCAGTGGACAAACACAAGCTCGCCTATTTTCCACGGACCAGCAAAGCCAGACCACAACGAAAGTGTCGGGTCTGTTTGCGCAAAGGCAAACGGAGTGAAACAAGAATGTGGTGTGAACTATGTTGTGTGCCCTTGCATCAAGGCAACTGTTTTATTTTATATCACACAAAAAAAAAGTATGTATGACACTGATGTATTTCATTTTTGTACATAGTTCAACAGTTCAGTCGTTTAGTGTTATGTGCAAATAAATTTATTTTATCAAAAACATTTTTTGTGCTTTTTTTTGTTATTTTATAGAAGGCATGCATTATTTAGATGTTAGAGGTGTCATAAAAGCCATAAATAATAGTGTCAAAGTTCAAATTATGGTCAAAATGCATCAGTTTACAAAAAGCTCATTTTCTCAGTTTTTTCCCCAGGGATTGGAGTTTTCATGAAATTTAGCTATTTTCAAATGCCGATTGTTCAGGAATGGAAAAAGATAGGAACAAACATTTTTTTTCTGTTGAAAGAAGAGAGTCTCATCTTTCTTCGGGTGTGCTCCATGTCTATATAGCATTAGAATACAATATTCTGTGGGCCTTGCAATATTAGTCAAAACCCAGGAAAACTCTGGGATTGAGTGGGTTGCTCCAGTGAAAATGGCTGGTATTTAATGAGTTAAGACTGGTTAGGACATCCGGCTCGCAGTCCCAAGGTGCAGGGTTCGATCCCGGGACCCAGCTTTCCTGTGTGGAGGTTGCATTTGTGAGTGAGTTTGAGCGCAGATGGTTGTTCGTCTTTGCGTGCCCTGCGATTGGCTGGCAACCACTTCAGGGTGTGCCCCGCCTACTGCCCGTTGACAGCTGGGTAGGCTCCAGCACGCTATCCTTGTGAGAATAAGCGGATTGGATATTACATGTATGTGTTTATGCCCTAGGCCAGGCGAGGGCAAACTACGGCCCGGGGGCCACATGCGGCCCGTTAAAAGTTTTAATCCGGGCCGCCGAACTTGAAAAAAATTTAATGAATAAACCTTGTTAATGTTTTATTTTCTAAACACTGTGGTTTTCAAAGACAAATATTATTGTTGGAATGCTTTTATTCACTTTCATATAAAATTAAATGTATTTTTTTTCTCAGATGAGGTGAGGTTTCCAAAACACTCCATCCATCTGCTCCTGGTCCGGCCCCTCTGTCATATTTTAGAACCCATTGTGGTCCTCCAATCAAAAAGTTTGCCCGCCCCTGCCCTAGGCTTTGTGTCTTTGCTTGGTTGACTGTGTAATGAGTGTATGAATGCATTTCTTTCTACCAGACACCTTGGACTTCCCATGGCAGATTAATAATCTATTTTATCTATCCATCAGGGTCACGAATGTCATTTGATGAGTAGAGAATTTAGAGTCTCCAATTAACCTAATATACATGGATTTGCGCATGGAAACCTGAGAAAAAGCCCTTAGTCCTACTTTTCCATCTGAACCACTTTATCCTCACGAGGGTCACAGCCGTGACATCCCAGCTGACTTCAGAAAGTAAGTGGGCGACGACTCATGATCTCTTGGTTGAATAATATTGTTAGGGGCTCAAAATGGCCCTCTACAATAAAATGGCAGAAGAATATTACATACTCTCTGGCAGAAGAATATTGCGTTTTTTTGTTTTGTCCAATTAACTTAAATAAAACTTGGGAAAATTTAATGATTACATGTAAACCAGCTGGTCTTCCCCATACCAAGCCCTGGCTAAAACTGACTGAAAAATGCATGATGTGTGCCTTTTAAACTCCTCGGCCCATCCACTATGCCAGGGATGGGCAAACTTTTTGATTGGGAGGGGGGGGGGGGCACAATGAGTCCTAAAATACATTTAATTTTAAACGAAAGTGAACAAAAGCATTACAACAATATATATGTCTTTGAAAAACCACAGTATTTAGAAAATAAACCATTAACAAGGCTTATTCATTTAATTTTTTTCAAGTTTGGGGGGCTGGATTGAAACGTTTAACGGGCCACAAGTGGCCCCCGGGCCGTAGTTTGCCCAAGTGCCCTAAGCCAATTGATTCTAAAAAATAACAGTTTTCTTCATCAAAACAACATTTTATGATCAACATAAATGTTAGTGAGTACATAAAGGTATACTCATTCGATCTATCATAACCCCATGCACTTAGACTGTACAAAAAAAAGAAAATTTTTATTTTAAAACCTAGTATTTCGCCATGACGTCACACGCTAGCGTCAAGTGCTTGGCGCTAAAAACCCGGAAGTAACAGCGGCGCTCGGTTTGAAAGTGGAGAGTTGTGCATGGTAGGCGAATTCGGGAGAAATGTTTGTTGAACACGAGGACTGTGGCGTAGAAGATGGTTTAACAGCGATCTAGTGCGCACCCAACCGTGATGGCTGACCAACGAAATAAATGTGGACCGACGGAGTGGACTGACAGAACGTGGAAAACAGGTGTGTGGCATGTGTGCGTGTGCACGAATGTGGGAGCGCGTTCACTATGGTGGCAGCGATCGCAAAGCAGCAGCACCACTCCTTGACAAAAGTATTGTACTTTCTCTGATGTTTTGGGTTTGCTCTGCTTTGGGGTTTGTAGTTCTGGCCACGCAAAAGTAACAAAGCAAGTTCTTGGATGTCTGCTTTTTTCTTGAACTGTTAATTGGTTAACATCGTGGCTCTTATTTTTATCTAATGTATGGAGTTTGGTGGCTATCTATATGCACAACTATATTAGTTGCACTTGAAATTGCATACAGAAAATTAGTATAAATAGGTTACGCTATAAAGTATAACAATATTAACAATCGTTATTGTTGTTACTGTTTATTTATTTTATTTTGCAATAACTGTGCTCCAAGCTTAGCTGTTGTGCCAGCTGCCAAGTAAAAATATGTAATCTCACTCAATAATAGGAATAAATACTTAACTAACATCTCAATTTTTCGGGTTGGGCTGTGGGGGAGGGGAGGGTGGCTGCCTGACATAAAGCAGACTGTCCTGCACATGCGCAGACCAGCCGAGTGTGTGAAGTGTGCGTAAGTGCAGTACCGGGACCGACCACTAGACAGCGATCCTGAGTAATTTTTCCGCACACACATTTCTAGCACACTCGTCTTGTTTTTGTGACCTTCCTGGGAAGCCCTGAAACTTTGACAGGACCTCCCCCTGAGCTTCTTATCACTGAATTCAATGCTCTTTTTTGTGGGGCCCAGATTTTTGGTCCCCACAAAAATTTTGGTCCCCTACAGTGGGTGTGCTGTCCGATGTTGGTCCCCAACATGTAGCTTATACAAACACACACACACACCCCTACTTGTTTTTGTGACATTGTTGGGCCACCTGAGCAAAACTCACATTGTGGGAACCACCCTTTCTAGTGGTTGTACAGCTCTGAAAAAAATCAGGCAGTGTCCAGGAATTTAGTTAAACACAAAAACCACTTCAAATTACCAATTAATGACCTGGAGGTCAAATGAGTGACTCAAGTGCATGTAATTCAGTCACTGTAGCCCAAAGATTCTCTGGGCCAGTGGATGAACCATTATTCGTCTTGGACAGCATTGAAGCAGGCCGTAGCCTGGTTTCTAAAGCTGAAAGACTTACTGACAGAGTAAAGGAAAATAGAAAGGAGTTAATCACATTAGGTGAAGAAGGCAAGATGAATTTATTCAAGAGAACTGTCAAAGGAAAGTATTTGACCTGCGACGACTTGGATAAAGCAGAAAGAGAACTTGTGAAATACTGTCAAAGGCGAAGTTTCAAAAAAGATTTAGCCATATTTGAAAAACAAAAAAGGGTGAAGAAAAGTAGCCCACTTTACAAGTTCAATATAGTACTTCAAGATGGTGTCATGAGGGTTGGTGGACAGTTGAGCCACGCAGCCATGCCTGAAACAGCAAAACAGCAAGCCATCTTGCCAAGGATTCACATAACACAAAGCTAGTCCTGAGATACATTCATGAGATTACAGCTCACGCTGGAAGGAACCACATGATGGCTAATCTGCATCAACAGTTTTGGATACCTCGAGCTGCTAGAGTCATCAGAAGAGTGCTACCTGACGATCCGCCTTTCAAGAGAATTGGCGTTGATTATTTTGGTCCATTCTAAGTAAGTAGGGTTAGAGGACAAGTAAAGAGATACGGCGTGATTTTTACATGTCTCGCTGTACGAGCCGTACATCTGGAAATTGCATCTTCACGTGACACAGATGCTTGTCTCAACGCAATCCGAAGATTTCTTGTCAGAAGAGGACAAGTGAGAGAGATGTATTCTGATAACGGAACCAACTTTAGATCAGCTGACAGTGAAATGAAGAAATCAATCAAAGAATGGAACACTAAGTAAATCGAGAAACACTTGCTGCAAAAAGGTATTCAGTGGCATAGCAATCCCCGAGCAGGTTCCCACCACGGAGGAAGCTGTGAGCGACTTATTTGGTCTGTGAGAAAAATCCTGAATGTCACTGTAAAAGAACAAATTTCGGGTGAAGAAAGTCAATATACCTTGCTTGGTGAGGCTGAAGCAGTTATAAACAGCAGGCCTATCACAAGGACATCTTCCGACCTCAACGACTTGGAAGCACTCACACCCAACACTCTGTTGTGGCTGAAGGTCAAACCTGAGTTACCTCCTGGAGTCTTCTGTAAAGACGACCAATACGTACCTCTGGGAATGAGCTGGTCAGCTCTTTAAAGAGTATTATGTAAGTTGAAATACATTAATCCATTTTTCTTTTTTGGACCATCTTTAACTGTGTAGTGTGTAATGTCTAAAATACAAAATGATCTGATTTTAGGGTGCAGTTGACGACTGTGGCACAGGTCCTCGCTCTACAAGTGCTAATAGTCTTCGGCAAAGAGAAAAATCTGCCATAAGGTACAGAAAACATTGGCATCAGAGTAAATGGATGCATGTTTTTGCAATGTGCGAGGAAACTGGCGAACTCAGAGAAAACTACGCAGGCTTGGGAGAACATGCAAACTCTACACAGGAAGGCCGGAGCCGGAATCGATCCCACAACCTCTGCATTGTGAGACCATCGTGCTCACAAGTCGCCCACCGTGGCGGCCGTCCATTATGAATGCCATCCCACCATCCATTATCTGTACGGCTTCTCCTCACAAGGGTTGCGGGGGGTGCTGGAGCCTATCCCAGCTATCTTGGGGCAGTAGGTGGGGTACACCCTAAACTGGTTGCCAGCCAATCGCAGGTCACACAAAGACAAACAACCATCCGCGCTCACACTCACACCAATTTAGGGTGTCCAAACAACCTGCCATGCATGTGTTTGGAATGTGGGAGGAAACCGGAGAACCCACGCAGGCGTGTGGGAAACATGCAAACTCCAAACAGGAAAGCCGGAATCAATCCCGCGACCTCTGCATTGTGAGACCATCGTGCTAACAAGTCGCCCACCATGCATCCCTGCTAAATAAATGATTAATTTTTACATTTTAGTATTTGTAAGCGATCTTGTGTTCATGACAGCATTTTCAACAGTGTGGGTGTTTGTATGAAAGCATTTCACTCGTGTATGGGCATGAGCATGTTTCAGTTGTATTTATGAATAACAATAATTTCACAATTGTGCCTGAGCGCCTTTCACTGGTGTGTATGAGAATGTTTCACCTATGTGTATGAGCGCATTTGACGAGTGTATGAGCAACAACTATTTCACTAGTGTGTATGAGAGCGTTTCACTCGTATGTATGATAGCGTTTCATAAGTATGCATGAGCAACAACAATTTCACTGGTGTGTAAGAGTGCATTTCAGAAGTGTGAAGCGATTCCTGACTTTTGTCCCCAACGGCACCTCATACTCCCCATCTCCCGCTCACTTCTCCTGACCCCATGAGCCATCCCCGTTGCTACTACATGGAGATTTGATGTGTTTTTTTGTTTTTTTTGTTATTAGCTTCTTCAACATCTCTTCTGATTCTCATCTCTTCTCTGGCGCTCGTCTCCGCCTGTCTGATTTGAAGTCGACCTCAGAATTTGCACTATTTTGACATGACTTCTGTGGTAATCACTACTGACATATTGTGTCATTTGCTCAATAATACATTAAAATTATAATAAATAATAAAAATGGGTCCGGTGCCGAGCTCTGGCTTCATATCTTTAAAAGTGGTCTTCTCAAATCTGTTACTAATGGCCTCTAAATCGGTTGTGGTAGAGAAGGGGCAAATTAGACCTTATGGCATCTTAATTTGGTCAAGTCTTGTACCCATTTTCAAGGCCAGCGACTATTGCTTTAGCTATATACAAGAAAAGGATTACTCTGAATATACACAACAACAAATCCCAGATGTCCATCCCAAATGTTGTTTCAAAATAATCCAGTTCAGATGATAAACAAATGTATTGGTATGTTGAGGTCATTATTTCAAATCAAAATATACACTTCTTTTTCAGACAATGGGGAGGATCGAAGAAGTGGAAAAGTTGCAGGAGTAACTTCAAAACAATGCAAAGAGACAGAATCTGGAAGAATGTCAAGTTTGTCCATGTTTATATTTCTGGAATTTAGTGGGCGTGCATCTCGAAATGTTTGGGGATGGTTCGGGCTGCCAGACAAGACTTTCACTGCGAGCGCTGGACCACTGGATGCTGCGGCAAACAGCGGACTTCTTGCAGCTATTTATTACCAACAAGCTACTCCTGCACATCAATGATGCGGATGGCACAGACTGCTTTGCAGACAATTATTTTGAGGCAAAACCAAGAGGTCTGTAAGCACTCTGAAAACAAAGTAAAATATTTGACACCCACGGCAAAGAAAGCCATGCTACAGCATAGGGCTGGGCGATAAACCGAAAATTTACCGTTACCGAAATTTATTACAATGACCGAAATCATTTTGCCCATGTCGGTAAATTCGATGAATAAAAAAAGAAAAGCCTTTTGTCTGCGGCAATGTTCATGCCCCTTTAAGACCGCTACAGCGCCTCTAGTCATGTGACTCCACCCGTCTGTCGCTCTCGTTGCTGGCGATTCAAATCCAGAAGCTTTCTCACCACCCACAACACAACCATGCTGTGCTGAAAGTTCAAAGTGAGAAGCAAGGTTCGACAAGTGACAACAGCCCATGAACGGAGGCGACACCATACGAGAGAACGTCTCAGAGGTGGACGCGATAGCTTAGCACATAGCTAAAGATAAAGCTCCTCTAGTTACGTGGCGCGCACAGGATTTAAACGCTTCATGAAAGCCGTATTTCCCGATATGGACTACATCGGGCCGGGAGCTTAGACATGTCAAGCATTTTGCATCTACATCCGACTTGTGGTCGGGTCGCAACATGGATCCCTGATTGAGCCTAACTGTGCATTACATAGATGACAAGTGGCGACTGCGCAGCAGAGTACTCGAGACGGCACATTTTCCCCGATAATACCCACTTGTTTATTTGGCTTGCATTGACATTTTCTTTCATTTTATTTCGCGTTTTTTTATTTGCCATTATTTACATCATGAGAGCATCTTGGCGCAATCTATTTGCAGAAAAAGATTTCGCAAGAGGTACCCTTTTTCTTTGTGACATTGTTCAAGTCATGCAAAGCAAGCTCAGGGTTCGCGGTTAACCGCTTCCCGATTGCCCGGGGCAAGTGAAATTTGGCCACGGGCAAGGTAAAATTATGGGCAACTTGCCCGACCGGGCAAGCATTTTTTAAAGCAGCCAAATATCTTTAATTTTGACGAAAACGGTGGTGTGATCTGTTTGTGTGCACTGTATGGTGATGGTTTAACCCAGACAACCCCTTATGTTTTGGTATGGTCCATTGGCCTTATCGGGGGTAATGGGCGGGCGCTACGGGGATCAGTTAGTTCAGTGAATGTCGAGTTAAAGTGGACGTCAATAAATCCCGCAGTATTGGAACTCGCTGTCGTAGCATCCTCATTTGAAGTTTGAAAAACACAACAAAAACCTACAATATTTTGGCCGAAAATTGACAGCCGGAAGTTTTCTTACCTTCTGCGCATGTTTACGAGTGGCGACGAGTTCGTTCAAATCCGAACATTTCGGATTCCTCTGACATGACTAAAATAGCTCGAATATTTTTAAGTAGACAATTCAGTTGTGAGTAAGGAAGGGAGTAATATTTGATTATTGGCTGTTAATTCATTAGCTCCATGATGTGACCTGACATAGTGTCAGTGACTGTGTTCTGTTTATGCTATGAAACTTATGGAGGCAGCACCACAGGCACTGGTCTTAAAGGAATACACAAATTTGCCACACTCATAATTTACTCATGTGATTCCTCAATTAATACGCTCTCCTGGACTTAAAATTGATCATCTGGATTGCTGTAATATCATTTTCCCAATTTAACATGCAGATTTGTTAATTATTAAAACTACAATTAACATTTTCAATAACTGCACAGGATGATACATTTGCTCTTGTGAGTAGGGTTTCATGGTTGATGATGAAAACAAGATTAATTTATGCTTATCAGATTATATGTTTATTTACATTTGTGGCGCACATTTTACAACCATAAACATTTTATTCTTAGAGAAAAAAAATTGTCACTTGCCCAAGTCGGGCAAGTAATTTGGCCACTCGGGCAAGGCAAATTTTAGTGGCACTTGCCCTATGGGCAAGCAGTTTTTAAAGTTAACCGCGAACCCTGCAAGCTATTTGGAATGTTCATACAAATGATTTTTGTACTTTTATTTTTCATTGAAAGTAAAGTGTACCAGTTGGTCAATAAAAAAAACAGTCAATATGCAATTCCTGCATTTATTTTGATTTTAGTCCACGTGGGAATTTATTGTGCATTTATCGTTATCGAGGTAAAATTGCTCGATTTCTCGCGATATTGATTTGAGGTCATATCGCCCAGCCCTTCTACAGCATGTATACAGTGTGAGACGTGTTGTGTTCACTTGCTCCAAGGCAATTGTTTTTAAGTGTATACCACATACCCAACGAATTGTGTAATTTGTATGGCGGGGTGTACACATGCGTTGCAAAAACACATGCACACACTGTCACTCACGCACTTCCGTATATAGTTTATTTCAGCACCTTTTGTCATGCTGTTTTTATTTTATAGAAGGAAAGCATTATTTTGATGTCTGAGCTGTCACAAAAGAAAAAATAGAACTGTTGAAGTCAAGTCAAGCTTGTGCTTGAAATGTTTGTTCTTAGTTTCTCAGTTTTTCGTGAGCAATGGGAATTCAGTTATATTCAAACGCTGTCAGGTAAAGGCTCCATATTTTTATAGCATTATAGCACACTATTCTGTGGGCGCTAGAATTGAAGGGTTTGCGTTAGTAAAAATAGGTGGGATTAAATGAGCTGAAGTGTATCTCTTGAGTGCTCCTTAAATATTTGCCTGTGTTGGTATATTTTATTTTGGTCGTGTCATGTTTATTCTTACGCTGAAAGAGACATGAGGTGTTCGAAAAAAATAAATGATTTTTTTTTTCCCGGTCAAAACTACCAATGGTGTCTGTTTTTTTTCCCTCCGTGAAATGTACGAGTTATCACTTTGACGCGCATGATGTCACGTGGCTGGAGGACTGGAAACTAGCACGAACAACATTTACGTTGAAATGTAACAATGACACATATATCGACATCTAACAAACATGCATGGGCATCTAACATTGACACTTACATTGACGTCTATAACATAAACCATTACAATCACATCTAACAAACACGGACCTCTAACAGACACATCGACATCCATCATAAACATTTACATAGACATCGACATCTAACCAACCTCTACATAGACATCTTACACACATCGACATCTAACAAACATTTACATAGACATCTAACATAAACACATCTAATATAGACACATAGATTGACATCTAACATCGACACATTGAGATCTAACATAGACATACATTGACATCTAACATAGACTGTTACATCGACAACTAACATCGACACAAGGCTTTGTCAAATGACACGTCATGACGACATATACAGAGACACAAGGCACAACAGCATATTTTTGGTACAAATTGAACCCGATATGTTAGCTACCTCGTTCGACTTAAAGGGTTAGCGAACTTGTTATGGTGGTTGAGGCGTGGTGGCTACCCAGCTCGTGTAGTGTATATTAAACTTAAGTTAATAATTTATGACCAGTAAACACGGATGTTGTAACGCAAAACAATGTTCAAATGTTAGTTTTTTTTCAACACATTTCATGAGAAAAAGCTCTACTTGTCTGTGAGAAATGTATGTTGTAGACCCATTATATAACACAATATTACACAATTTTACATTGGAATTTCATTTAATAAAACATTGACAATTATCTTTACAAACACTGTGTATGATTCATCTTTTCATTTGTTGTTCAATGAGCAAAACAGTGGCGATCAAAACAGTGCAAATTAAATGACATTTTATAGGTATCTGGTTGCAATACAGTGAACCCTCGCTACTTCGCGGTTCACCTTTTGCGGGTTCAGTGCTTCGCGGGTCTAAAAAATATTCGGGGGCATTGTAGTTTCGCCGAGCGGCACGACGGGGCGCTGGAGTGGTTAGACGGCCGGCGTCCGCCGAAGAAGAACGTGGGCGAAGAGGAGAGTGGACAAAGAAGAGCACGTTCCCCCGGGCACGATTTGGGGCGACGTTTCGCGCGGTTCGGACCGTACCAGAGCTCCGGCCAGCGTGCGTGGCAGTTAAGCCGAAGAGGAACAACTTCCGCCCGGGCACTAGCGGGGCGACATTTCGCTCCGTTCGGGACCGTGCGAGAGCTCCGGAGGAGACCGGCCGGCGTGCGTGGTTGTTAAGCCGAAGAGGAACACCTTCCGCCCGGGCATGAGCGGAGCGCGAGGCTGTCAGTTATGAATGAATAAATGAATAAATAAATGAAGAATGCCAGGTCACACCGGACGGCGTACCAGCAGGTAAAAGTCGAAGTAATTAAATAAATACAAAAAGAAGTAATTGAATAAATACAAAAATAATGGCTGGGGAATAAAAAAATGTTTTAATAATTTTTTTTTTTTGTTATAACATGAATTTCACCCTCTCTCTCTCTACCCGTATATATATATATATATATATATATATATATATATATATATATATATATATTATTATTTTATTTATTTATTTTTTTAAGCATTTTTGAAGGTGCGCCGCTACTTCGCACTTTTTTTTTAAAGCATTTTTGAAGGTGCGCCGCTACTTCGCACTTTTTTTTTTTTAAGCATTTTTGAAGGTGCGCCGCTACTTCGCGGATTTTCAGTTTTCGCGGGTGGTCTCGGTCCCCATTAACCGCGATAACCGAGGGTTCACTGTAGTAAGTTACATTCTAATTTACATTGACAGGTAATGGAAATGACTACTGGTAACCTCAATTGAACTGTATTTCAGTCAGAATGCCTCAAACATCATAAAAAAATAAAACGTTGAGTATTATTTCTCCTTCAAAATGTCAGAAGAAATACTCTATAATGGCCTGACGACATTAACATAGCTTATAGTATATAGCAGGGGTGGGAAAACTTTTTTATTGGCGGGCCACAATGGGTTCTAAAATTTGACAGAGGGGCTGGACCAGGAGCAGATGGATGGAGTGTTTTGGTAACCTCATCTCATCTGAGAAAAAAAATACATTTAATTTTAAATGAAAGTGAACAAAAGCTTGTCTTTGAAAAACCACACTATTTTGAAAATAAAACATTAACAAGGTTTTTTTTTTTTTTTTCAAATTCGGCGGGCCGGATTAAAACGTTTAACGGGCCGCATGTGGCCCCCGGGCCGTAGTTTTCTCACGTCGGTATATAGCATAGCGGCATAGGTTCCCTCGTCAACATCAAGTGAGTTACCCTCTTACCAAGACCAAAATACGGGGCTCTCCATCTCCCGGTCACTTCTCCAGACCCCAACAGTCACCCTCGTTGCGAGAACTTGGAGATTCGATGTTTATTTTTTTTCGCTTCTTCAACTTCGTGTCTGATTCTTTTCTCTTCTCTGGCTCCAGGATTCCGCTGTCAATCAGATGACGATTGAGGCGGGACTTCCGGTTCAAAGTCACCCTCAGAGTTTGCAACCATTTGAGATGGCTTCTGTGGTAATAACAACTGTCATAGGTGCAATTTGCTCTATAAAGCATTAAAAAATAATAATAATAATAAATTACAAAAAATAGTCAAGTACAGCACTCGTCTCATAAACTAGGTAAGAATTTAGCGTTACTAACGTTGCTACACTATAAAGAGTGTTTTACTGACTAGCTAAACCCAGTTTGCTTAAACTGATCGTACACTGGACGAAATCTTACCGTTGTCTTTTTACAAATGGATTATGAAATTGTTGCAGAAATTGTTTTGCTGTGACGGAGGGCAAGTTTTATAAGGTTCGTTCATCGGGAAGGTTTTATATTAGACGAGGATGGTCTTGTTCTTCGGATTTTTTTTTTTATTTATAAAAGGCCGAGCATTTGTATTTGCGCTCAGACTGTGTTGCACAGTGCACACGAACCAAAAGCTCTAAAGAAAACACAATACCCGATCCAAACGGAGGGACGTGTTATCTTTATCTTCCACACCGCCTATCTTGTACTGGCTTGCGGGGAGGTGCTGCCGCCTATCCCGTCTGACTTTGGGCGAAATGCGGGAGGGACGACCTGAACAGAGAAATACAAAAAGAAGCAGTAGAGCGTCAGTGTAACTCCTTACGGGATAATATCCTCGTCGCATAAACAAGGTAAGAATTTCACGGTATGCATTTTGGTGAACTATAAAGCGTGCTTTACTGACTGGAGCGACGTCGAGTTAGCCTAAATGTATCGTGCATTGGACTAAATCTAGCAAGTTAGAATTATATGATTTGTTCTTCGGGAAGGTTTTATATTAGAGGAGGAATTAAGATCTTGCCCTTCGGACATTTTTTGTGATAAAAGGCAGAGCATTTGCATTTGCGCACAGTATTAGTCCACGAAACAAGAAATACCCATGTACAAATAACTTGCAATTATAATAGTTGGAGCTGTAACAAAGTGTTTTTCATACGGTGTTGTATAAATTAGCAGGAAATTAGAACACAAATTAAAACACGTACAGTAGATACAAGAAGAACAACGACAGTCACATGTTGAGTCGAAAGCTAAAGAATAAAAATGTGTCTTCAAAACGTTTTAAAAGTGGACAGAGAGGGGGCTTGCCTAACATTCAATGGAGAGTCAGGGAATGGACTCTGAGTGCAAGTTTCAGGCCATCTATCTCAAGAAAGAGCTTCTGATGCACCTCAAACGGGTACTGCAAATTTAGTAAGTTCAGCGCATAGTTAATTCCCATGAGCAGGAGACTGGCAACATTTCCACAACCTCATTTTCTTAAGCAACAATGGAAACATAGGCATGGGATGTGTCTTCTTGTCCCTCACTTGCTTGGAAGACATAGAGTACGTGTGTCAAACTCAAGGCCCGGGGCCAGATCTGGCCCACAACCTAATTTTATGTTGCCCGCAAAGGGCAAATCATCTGCATCAACTTCCTGTTTCTAGCATATTTTCTTCACAACAACACTGAGATATGAGATATTGCCAATTATTTGTTACCAATCCTCCCCTTTCAAAATAAATTGAAAAATTGTTGAACAATTACTTACTAGCTTCTGATTTCAAAACTGGCTTTCCAATCAATTTATATGGGTTCACAGTCCCTCTGAGGGAAACCACAACTACGATGTGGCCCGTCCATAAAAATGAGTTTGACACCCCTGACATAGACCTTCAGTACTTGCTTGGCCTGGTCCTCTTTTGCTTGTTCTCTGCTGACTTCCTGAAAGAGCATATACATCCATGGTTAGGTGCATAATGTCCCAAATTTGTGTTTGCTTTTTATAGTTCTGAATATCGCTGTCTTCAGGCAGTATCCAAGAAGCTCCAGAATCTTCACCTTGCAGGAGACTTCCAATGGCACGTTTTTGCAATCATTAACACTGCATCATCCAAAGAGAGCAAACCATTTTCAACATTTGAGATTGGTCAGTAATATTTACAAGTAACACCCACTCGTGTGGATTGACCAATAGATTAGATCTAGAAAAACATGAAATTACTCAAATTATGACAACATGTTTCAGCCGGA
Organism: Idiotropiscis lumnitzeri; assembly: GCF_059441095.1. Lineage (NCBI taxonomy): Eukaryota > Metazoa > Chordata > Actinopteri > Syngnathiformes > Syngnathidae > Idiotropiscis > Idiotropiscis lumnitzeri. Next base: position 2,739,751 of record NW_028283564.1, on the reverse strand, counting down.
CACCAGTGATATGTGACAGTATTTGCAATCTGCATTACATGTTTATAACAGCATATATGAGAATCAAAAAATAAATAAAAAGGGCAATGAAAACGGAAATTAAAATAGAAACCTCAACCTCAAGGATAGGATTTTTGTAGAAATCTCAAAATCGAAACTTTGGACCTTCTGATTTATTTTGTCAATTACCCGAAAGTAACCTTTGCCAAATGCCAACCCTTTAGCCAGAGCAGGTCACATACTGGCAGCAATTAATTTATTTGAATATTGTGACAAATAAAAATGTTTGCTGCACAGTCTATGAGTTAATTGCAGCTTTAAAAACGTAATACTGTTGTAATTTACCTGGTAGTCCGTGATGAGTTCCTCTGCAGACTGTCCGAGGAATTTCATCAAGGAATGGATTATGCCCTCCCTTCCAGCTTCAACGTTTTGCTATTTAAAAAGACACAAGATGATTAAGTGTCTTAAATAAATAAAAGCTCACATATGCATTGCTTACATCCCAAAAAGTGCATCTCAACTTTAAATAAAAAAAATAGCAAGATATCCATAAGCTCTAACAGATCTTTTATTGTTTTATTCTGTTAATGCTTATGATGGACTTATCCAAAATAGTTTGATGCAAATTCTATTTGCAGTAATAAAACACAACCCTCTTACATGACTGAGTGAACTGAGCATAGGTCTTATTTCAGTGCCAGTAACTCGGCCTTTTTTTCCAAGTATCTCCTTCAATTCCAGGGTGTAAAGTTCCATCTTGGTTAGCCAGGTTCTCTCAAATTGAACATATGTAATTTGTTTGAACTCTTTCTTAATCTGAAACATTTTTCCCTCAATTAGAACATTTTCAAAATTAAGAAATCTAAATCACGATTTAAATTTTGATTAATCGTCCAGCACTAGAAGATACAGCAGCAGGTATTACTCCTCCTCTAAAATAATAAAGGCAGTACAATCATCACTTAATTTGACACAGAGTTTAGATTAATTGCTGGACTATGGTCTGATATTTGTCCCACTTGAAACTAAATCTGAATATTGGTTATTTGAATGTGAATATCTTAACTTTGATATTTGAATTGAAACCTGAATGTTTTGAATTGAACACTGAATTATTGAATTGAAAAACTGAATTCGAATTACATAAATTGTATATTTTTAATTTGATTCTGAATTTTTCGATCATAATGTTTTTGCTAAGAACTATATCCCAATAAACTTGAATGTAGGACTTTAAAATGCGTTTTTAATTCCTCAAAAAAAAGGTCTCCTCACCAAAAATTCAATACTGCATATGCTCAAATTCAGTTTACTAAGTAAAAATTCAAGACTCAGTGACAGACATACGGGAGCTTTAGGGTGCCTCAAGGATGTGCAATGGATTCCAATCACCTTCCACCTATCACATCAACCCCCCATCCTTCAGCAGATCCACTGGCTTCCAGTCAATCAACAAATCATTTTCAAAATTCTTCTATATATTTTCAAATCTATGGCTGGCGACCAGTTCAGGGTGTAGTGCGCCTTTCGCCCGTAGTCAGCTGGGATAGGCTCCAGCACCCTCCCGTGACCCTGTACCGGATAAGCGGTGTGGATAATGACATGACACATGACTTTCAAATCTCTTCACAACCTCGCCCCTCCCTACCTTTCAGACATCATCCATATTCCCACTCCATCCCGCGCTCTCCGGTCTTCATCCTCCTCACTCCACCCCTTGCCTGCCACCATGGGGGACAGAGCCTTCAGCGATTCGGTTCTCCAGCTCTGGAACTCTCTCCACCTGACCTCTGTAATTGCACCACCCTCCCTGTGTTTAAAACTAAACTCAAAACCAATCTGTTCCGCCTTAATTACTCTCTCCAATTCCAGATATGTCCCTCATCCACTTTATTGTATTTTATCCTGCTTGATTTACGTGTTGGTGTTTCTACCCGTATTTGTGTTTTTACTTTCGTATTTTACTCTGTACAGCGGCCTTGAGTGTCCTGAAAGATGCTTCCAAAAAAAAAAAAAAATATATATATATATATATATATATATATATATATAAACACACACACACACACACACACACACACATATATATGTTGTTTGTTTTTTTTTCATGGTGGAAAAAAATTTCATCTAAATAACTCTAATGAATTTGTCTTTTATCATGGTGGTCTGTAGGATGAATTGGATCAAGAGCCTGCCAAGTGCACCATGGTGGTGTTTGTTGTCCGGGAGGAAGAGGATCTTCAGCCACCACATTACATCGGGGCAGTTATTGTAGGTGTGAAGGTTCTTTGTCAGTTGCCATCTCTTGCACATAGATGTGTGATGCTGTTTGGCCTCATCTCTCCACTAAACCTGTCTTACCTAAGTAAGTTAAAACACGCTTTTGATGCACCACAAAAAAATACTCATGGAGATAGAACCAAACAAATTGACACGAATAGTGTGCGGTTTGAGTGTCAAACTAAATATTTGATAGCCCAAAAAAAAACCATTTCAGAATGTCCTTTTTAACCGTTTGTAGGTTGTATTCAGAGAAAAAAACTACAGCATTTTTCTAAAACAAAATTACATCAATTTAATGTCTTTATTCCAAAGTAACAAATATATATATATATATATATATATATATATATATATATATATATATGTGTATATATATGTGTATATATATATATATACACAGACCAGTTGTCCTTTCATTTTACCATGAAGAGTCCTGAGACCTCTATGGCCCTGGTTAGACGACCACCCACCGCTGTGTTGTTGGGAATAAATGTGCAACATTGTTCACCGAACATAGCACAAACACCACCTCTCTCATCCAACAATACATCAACAGTCATCCTGTTTCGGAATGCCATTAGAGATTGGTTGATAGCCGTTCATGCAGTTTCAAACCCACTTTGCGTCCAATTACCTAATTTTTGCACGTTGTGATGATGCAGTTGACCTGTCTGCGTTCTTTGTTCTTCGTTCGAGGACTCAAATCCTGTTACTTGATCTGTTAATTTACACTTACTTACTTACTTACACTAAGGAGAACACCGATGGCTTCCATGTATGTTGAATCATTTTTTTTTTTTTTTTTGCCGTGATACTCTGCTTTCTCTTTTTTAACGTCACCGATGTCCTGTCATGACATTGGACAGTTCACACAGTTTATTAACAAACAATATAAAACATACCATTTACGATCAATCAATTACATTTTGTGAAATGGCACTCTCCAGAAACTACCAATAATCTATAAGCAGGGCCTAGTTATGAAAAACACATACAGATATGCACTAAGTCTCAAAACCTTTTACATTTTTGGGTGATTTATCAAATGATCTATCATATCCACACCACCACCAGATTTCCCCTCTTGATAGTGGATTGAAGTTTATTTCAACCACTATCAAAACCAGACACAGTGGTGGTGAAAAGATTCCTAACCGCTTAGCTCTGTCAGCAACATTAATGCTATTTAAATTTTCAAGAGCAACTATCATAGAAAACATGTTCATCTACATCAACTCTAGTCACAGGATACACGCTGACCCAATCCATACATGTATTATCAAGATAAGCATTAATATAATATCAATAATACAATTTCATTTGCTTATTTTGGATATCTCGTTGTCCAATTGCTATCTTTTCACGAAAGTACAGACTTTCTCCTGTAACTTTGTTCTGTGGACCAATAGTTGCCCACTTGAGTATTACTCATGGTTCCAACTCAAATCTATCAACATGTCGTCCAAGCTCCACAAATATGTCCCATCACTTTTTTTTTTCAATTATCTGCTTGGTGTTTGCAAATCCATTTTGATTAGTAATTGGGATTCTTACTGTTGGTATTGTACTATAGTCACATCATAGTTTGTTTATGTAACTCTGGGTTGTTCCCACATATAACACAACAACAAAAATATCAGAATAAAATTGTATACATCCAACATAGAACAGCTGCTTTTAACCACTTCAGGGTCATTTTGTCTGAAATATCCCCTCTACTTAGTCTGGTGTCTTATGAAATAAGACCACCCTATCATCAGACTTCCGCTCATCTCCTTTGTAGGAGATTTCAACCAAAATGACCTTTTTACATGTGTCAAATGAACCAATGTTGACTCTTCTACTATATTTACAGCTGTGAGAGCTGTCAATAAAACTAAACATGGCATTCCCCCTTGGGTAATTACATATGTCTTATCTTCAAACTTCTTTCAAGCATCCAGTCTCCTGGCTCCACTAGTTTAGTGCCCTGCTAGGAGACAGAAAGATCCTCACCACTCTAAATTTGTGCCTGTCTTTGTTTTTCTAACACTTTTCACATGTAGTCAGCTAAAGTTGCTTCAGCATCTATTTCCCATTTGTTCTTAAATTTGAGGTATTCTATAAGGCCTTCCAAACAATGTTTTACAACGTCTCGGTCCTAAATACAATGAAATACAATACAGTGCAACTCTCTGTATATAACTCAAATTAACTCACATAAACACATTTACAGTAGATACCAGAAAAACAACAGAACAGCAACAGTCTCATGCTGAGTCAAAGGCCCGAATATTCATCTTCAAGCGAGGTTTAAAAGTGGACAGAGAGGCGACTCGCATAACATTCAATGGAAAGTCACAGTGCTTGTCGTTTTTACAAACAGTTTTACTAATTTCCATACACTGTGTCCACTGCCTCCCCATTTCCTCAATGCATAGCCTTTTCACTTTTTTTTTTTTTGTTCATTCTTTTCACCAATCCAGAGCTTTGAGGGTGGTAAGCACAATTATCTTTCAAATCAACGTGAAACATTCCTATCTCTTTCACAAGTTAGTTAACAAAATGGGTACTATTATCACTGTTTATTATTTTCAGGAATACCATATCTCGGAATGATATCCTTACAAAGTACTTTTGCCACTGTCAATGCATCTGGATTTGTTGGTTAGAAAGAGTTCTAACCATTTCGAATTCACATCTATGATGACCAAACATTTATTTTATTTTTTTCTTCACTTTGGTTTTTATCAAATAAGTCCATATGAATAATTTGAAATGGATATTGTGGTGTAGGAAAGCGTCCTCTGCGTGGACTCAAATTACCTTGTGAATTGTGTTTCGCACACGTTAAACATGCCCTACAAAAATGTTTCGAATAAGCATTAAAGCCGTAAGCCGTATAATAACGTAATATCTGATGCACCATTTCCCCTGTTGAGACATGTGTTATCCCATGACTCAATATAGCAGCCCATTTGTAAAGATTATTGTTTGGTCATACAGAGATCACGTAGCGATGTTACACCATTTTCCTCCAAAGCCTTTGTTTAACTTTGGGACTTCTATCACTAAAACGTGTATGTCCGCAACAGCTTCTTTAGCTGTATTGTCTGCAATGTGTATTCAAGGAAAACACTTATGCAATGTATGCGCAACACATTTTAAGACGACTATATGTGTAAATAGTAACACAATTTACTCTCTTTAGTTTACACGCTTTTGTTTAAGATACTAATTCTGTTGCATGAGCTGAGTAATTTGAGGAGTAACTGCTAAGTTCTTTTTCCCAGTGTCATTTGATACAACTACAGTATTTTATTTATTTATTTATTTATTTATTTCCATCTACAAATAGCACTTCTCCGTTTTCTGAAGGCGAATCTTTTTGATGCCTTTACTTTTGGTTACTTTTTTCTACTAACTCATAACAATCTAGTTTTGTACCATCCTCCTGACATAATAATGACAGCCGGGTTTAATGTTGTACATCTCTCTATAATCAGATGTGGTTTTGATAACAATGTATTCATACACTATAAATGTCCCGCCGGTGACAAAAACGTCATGTTCATCAGCAAAAGCAATGCAGAAACCGCACGTGGTACTCTCAAAACCAGAGGATGGAACAAAACTATGGTTGCACTTGTTTCTGCAATTTCCAGATTGTGGGACTAATAAAAGACCATCTTTATCTTAATCTTATATCTACAGCAATAGATACTGCATTAACTGTTCTCATGCAGTGCTTCAATGCACATTCTACGTTGTCTAGTTTGGAATAGAAGTATGCGATTGGTTTCATCTTATCTCCATGTTTCTACACTAAAACTAAGGCCTTTTGCATCTGGACAAAGGGTCAGTGCCATACTTAATACGAACACTTGTTTCCTTTCACAAAAGCTGAATATGCTTTATCAGTCCAGTGTAAGGACAATGTCATTTAGAGGTTTTCCTCATTCATCATTTTACTCAGTGGCACAGTAATTTCTGCATAATTTGGAACTCAGACTTTACAATAATTTGTTAATCTTAAGCATGTTAATTTTATTTTTATTTCCTATTTTTCTAACTTTATGACTCATTTTACTTCAACCAGTTCTACCTCAAAGTGAACAAGTACACATCAATGTTATTTGTAGTCTCTAATTTCTTCTCTGCTTTAATTCCTTGGATGTTAAGATGGCGGCGCGCATGGACGCAGCGGCTAACAGCTCCCCCTCACAGTGCTCCTTATTACTTTTTATTAGTGTTTGCTTGCTCTTATTGGCATCAACTGAGGCACAACATCGATATACCCGCCAGGACATCGTGAACATTGGATATCGATGCGAAATAACCATCACAGAGGAATTTTGCTATGATCGCAAAATTCCGAACGAACTGGCGAGGCTGCCCGGCTCACCGTGGCTGGTCATCGGGACCGGGAGGCGGCGCAGGCGACGCAGAGAGAGGAAGCAGAAGCGAGGCTGCAGGTCCGGTGTCTTGCAACGGCTGCGACGGCAGCCCCATAGGCAACCACTACCGAGTCTGCACCTCACCAACGCCAGATCCGTGGTCCACAAAATCGACGACCTGGGATTACAAATCCTGGGAAACCGCTATGTGCGCGATAGCAGTGTGATCGTCGTCACGGAAACCTGGCTGCACGCAGACGTCCCCGACGCTAGCATCCAGCTGGCCGGGCGCTCGCTACATCGCGCGGATCGGACGAGGGACACCGGTAAGAGGAGGGGCGGGGGGCTCTGTGTTTACGTGCATGAGAACTGGTGCGGCGATAGCACGATCGTCGAGAAGCACTCTTCCCCCGACATCGAGTTCATGTCCGTTAAATGCCGGCCTTATTTTCTCCCGAGGGAGCTAACGGTAGTGATTCTCACAGCTGTTTACATCCCTCCCGACGCTAGCACTAGCACGGCGCTCTCGCTACTCGCGTGCGTCATCAATAAACATCAGCGGGCGCACCCTGATGGCGGTCACATTGTAGCGGGAGACTTTAATAAGGCCAATTTAAAGACTGTACTCCCAGAGTTTCACCAGCATGTCAAGTGCCCGACGAGGGGAGACAACACTCTCGACCATGTGTACTCGAACATCAAGCACGCATACAGAGCCCTCCCACTCGCCCCCCTCGGCCAGTCAGACCACCTGTCCTTGCAGCTCGCACCTGCGTACACCCCTCTCAGGCGCAGATTCAGGCCTACCACAAAGACTGTGAAAACCTGGCGTGACGACGCCATGAGTGAATTACAGGACTGCTTTCATGACACAAACTGGGACCTCTTTGATCATCAGGACCTTGATGTCTACACGCATTGTGTACTGGACTACATCAAGTTCTGCATGGAAACTGTGTCCCAACAAAAGACTATACGGACCTTCCCAAATGCGAAGCCCTGGATGTCCAGCAGGGTTCGCGCTCTCCTCAAGGCCCGTGACGCTGCCTTCAGGTCAGGCGACAAAGCCCAGTACAGGGTGGCTCGTGCTGACCTGAGCAAAGGCATCAAGCTAGCAAAGGCAACCTACAAGGGGAGGCTGGAGGCCCACCTTGCCAGTAACAGACCACGGGAGGTGTGGCAGGGTCTACGGAGCATCACCAACTTCCGTGGCAGCAGCACGACCTCTGTAGACCCGAGTGCATCGCTGGCAGAGGAGCTTAACTGCTTCTTCGCTCGCTTTGACTCGCCCCAACCATCACACCCCCGCACTTCAAGCTCCAACTCCCCCCCACTCATCGTAGAGGAACACGGTCAACCCCAGGAAAAGCTACTGGACCCGACGGAATACCAGGCAAGGTCCTCAGAGCATGTGCCCACCAACTGTCACATGTTTTCTGCAGGATCTTCAACCGCTCCCTGGCTCAGGCAGTCATCACCTCCTGCTTGAAAACCTCCACCATTATTCCTGTCCCCAAAAAGTCACCAGCCGTCCACCTGAATGACTACCGTCCTGTTGCTCTCACACCAGTCATTATGAAGTGCTTCGAGAGGCTGGTTCTCCAGCACATCAGGGACTGCCTTCCTCCCACTCTGGACCCCTACCATTTTGCATACCGGGCTAACAGATCCACTGAGGACGCCATCGACACTGCTCTGCATGTTGTACTGGGCCACCTGGAACAACAGCGGAGCTATGCAAGGATGCTCTTTGTGGACTACAGCTCGGCATTCAACACGATCATCCCAGACATCCTCGTCGCCAAACTGGACACTCTCGGCCTCCCTGCCCTCACACGCATCTGGATTAAGGACTTTCTGACCAACAGACCCCAGACTGTGTTGCTCGGCCCCTACACGTCCTCCACCCTCATGCTGAGCACCGGTTCCCCCCAAGGATGCGTGCTGAGCCCTCTCCTGTACGCCCTCTACACCTACGACTGCAGCCCGGCCCACGGCAACAACACCATCGTCAAGTTTGCTGACGACACGACAGTGGTCGGTCTGATCTCGGAAGGTTACGAGACAGCCTACAGAGAGGAGGTAAAGAGACTGACAACTTGGTGCAAGGACAACAGACTGCACCTTAACTCTGCTAAAACAAAGGAGATTGTCGTCGACTTCAGGAGGAACAAGACGCTGCCGCCCCCCCTCTGCATCGAAGGCGTGTGTGTGGAGAGGGTCCACACGTTCAAGTTCCTGGGAGTACAGATCTCCGATGACCTTTCTTGGAGTCACAACACCACAGCAGTGGTAAAGAAGGTCCGCCAACGTCTGCACTTCCTGAGAGTCCTCAGGAAATTCAACCTGGACAGGAAGCTGCTGCTGGCCTTCTACCACTCGTCCATCGAGAGCCTGCTGACGTACTCTGTCTCCACCTGGTACAGCGGCTGCACTGAGGCGGACAGAGTGAGGCTCCAGAGGACAGTCAAAACAGCGCAAAGGATTATTGGCTGCCCTCTCCCCTCGCTGTCGGACATCTACACCGCCCGGTGCCTCAGAAGGGCTCTCAACATCGTCAAAGACAATACCCACCCAAACTCACACCTGTTCGACCTGTTGCCCTCTGGCAGGCGCTACAGATGCATCAAATCAAGGACCAATAGACTGAGAAACAGTTTCTTTCCGAGAGCCATCTCCATACTGAACTCTCACACACACACGAGACCACCCTAACCTTGCAAAACAGCATTGTGATGTGTTTCTATATGCCCTATTCAGTCTTATTTATTTATCTAATTTATATATTTGTCTGTATTATTGTTGTATTGCACTGGAGAGGGGAGCCCTCTAATCTCGTTGCACACTTGAGTACAATGACAATAAAGGGATTTCTATTTCTATTTCTAATGTAAATACTAGCCCTTCTTATCAAATTACCATCTTTTTTTTCCGTGTCATTTCCATCTGTGCATTTCATTCCAGTTACTAACTACAGTTACCTTAATAGAAAGATCATCAACTGAAGTATGAAACATAACATATTTATTTCTTCAAATCATCCTTACAGCAGAACCTAATTCTTATCCTTATTCATTTGTTCAAGTCACACCTTCTTCAATCACCAAACTCTCTCTCTGACTTCCTCCCCCTACTTGGGAACGAGCATCTAACTTCAAAGAGCTGTTAACTCTTTGTTACAGCACACTCATGAGTTACGATTACACCAATACCCATTGCCCTCTGTCAAACTTTCCTCACTCCTTTTTTTTTTTTTAATTTTCCAAATTCACTGTAGCCTTACCAAAGCCACTCAAAACTATCAAGGTATCAAATCAAAAACTACAAAATCAGGAAACACCTATGCTCCTACAAGGGTTTCTCATGCTCACTTCTTCATTCAATTAAGATTTCACAACACCTACTCCTCTCTTTCTGAAAAAGACACAAGTATACAATTAAGTAAAACCCATCATCAGAATGATATACCTTGTCTGTCGGATCATGTAAGTATAAATTGTGCCATCAATAATCTTTTTCTGTAAATTAATCACATCCCCACAACTTGGGCTCTCATTGTTCTGTAAAAGTAAACCTAATTTCAATTCATGCAACCAACTCAGTGTCCTTCTGGGTCCCTCAACCACACAGGTTCTAATTCTGTTACTCTAGACAGTTTTCCACTTGCAAATCTGACTATGACACATTTCTCTTGCTCTATCATTTGGAATTAATTTATTACAAGCAATCCTACATGCACCAGTGTCACATAAAAAGGTAATTGGTGACCCATTTACCAATAAGGTTATTTCAGCTCAGTTATTTCATCAAAGGCCAATATCTCTTGTAAATTTAGGAGGACCTCTTCATCTAGAAACTCATCTGTTCCTTGATCAGCCTCTAAATCCTGTTTAGATGCTTCCTATCCTAGTCATGCTGAAGGTTGCTTTTTCTCAGGGCAATCTCTTGCTATATGGCCTTCTTTACCACAACGCCAGCAGCCTGATGTATTTTGCCTGTTTGCTCCTCTTCCTATTCTTCCTCCTCTCTGTCGTCTGCCCCTTTGTCCTCTAAAGCTACCTAGGCCCTTTCCACCTCGATAAAAGACCTCCTGTCCTACCTGTCCTACCTGACCTGTCCTGTCTATAGACCTCTGCTTCTTTTTATTTTCTATCTTCTCAGCATGGAGGGCGTGATTTACATACTCCTCCAGGGTACCTGTTGGCAGGCAAATGAAATGTTTATTTACCCACTTATGAATTACCTCTCTTGAGCCTGCATGTAAAGCATTCTTCAACTGCTGTTGAAATGGCCCATTTACATTACCATTTTCCTGTAGCCCGCTGTGATTTTTAAACACAGCTGTCATTCTCACTTTGTGTTGCTCAAAAGTCTCATCATCCTTTTGTTTTACTCTTCCTATTTCAGTGTAATTTGCTCTATCTGACTTTTCGCATTCCTTTCCTTTGCTTATTTTGTTTTCATTCTCTTTTTGTTTCCTGTATCCCTCTTCTCTTTTTAAGGCTACCCTCATCCAATATTCTGTTTCCTCAAAGCCATTTTTCTTCATCTTTTTGGGGTCTTTTTCGTCTTTCCTATGATTGATCCCTGCAATGCGGCTATTTTTTGTGTATTTAACTGACCATTAAAGCCATGTTCAGTTATCCATGTATCTAAATACTGAGTTTTATCAGGATCCTGTTTTTCGATGAACTTCCAATCTCTACACTGCAGCGTATCCCTGGGTTTTATTTTACTACCTAATATCCCCATTTTAGAAAATTTGGACCAGTTTGTCAACACCTAAGGTGTTCTAAAAACTGGTTTCTCATCAGTAGGACAGCAACTCAAATTTCCTGTTGTGGTAATTCTCAATTCAACCTTTTCAGGTGGAGAATTATTGCCTTTGCATCCACACCAGTCTGCTGTGTACAACCCTACTGTATTACATGGGATAAAATACCAAGTGGTATTTGTAATCCCCAATCACACCGTTCACTCACTTTACATACGGTTTGCGCAAACATTCACACACGGAATTTAAGTGTACACACAGACTCCGCCGTCCTACTTTCTCCACGGAATTTCTCGGACTCCGCCGTCATATACCTGCCATTGACTAGTATTCACAGGGTTTTTTTATTTCTCACTCCACTGTCCTTCATGGACCTGCCATCGACTAGTATGCACAGGATTTCTTATCTATACACAATTTCTTTCTCTTTTCTCTACCTTTCTTTCTTTCTCTTTTCTTATTTCATCTCTACTTCATGTCTTTCTTTGCTTTTTTTTCTTTTTTATGTTTTATTTTTATTTATTTATTCTTAATGCTCATTTATTTATTCTGAACACTTATTTATTTATTCTTAACGCGCAATGACCTCCAGTCAGTCACTTCCCCCCTAAAAAAAAATATCTCACCACTGTTGTCTTCCCTCCATTGGATCGCCGTCAACCGTCAGATCCCAGCTGGTGGGGTGAGGTCCAGTCCTGGAAAAGGATTTTTAGGCTCTCTCTAGTGAGCCTGCCATGGCCATGGTCTTTCTGGAGTTCACCACACCCGCTGGAATCCTCAGGTATCTTGGCTTCCCGCTCGAAGGACCAAAATAATGTCAGGTTCAATCACCTAAGCATTCACTGAACAAAGGCAAAATGAATGAAAGGAAGACAAGAGTTGATCTTTTACTCGCGAGGAGAACGAACGGAGGTGTGCTCAGTTACATCTCCAACTTCGTTCTGGAGCACACTCCGCCGAGCCCTCTATTTTATTTGGGAAGTCCCTAAACAATACAATGTATTTGCACTAAGGAACGAAGGGGGGAGCACCAGCAGGAACATGTAAACATTTCAGACACAAGAGGAAAGACAGACATCAATGGCAGTCATTTACTGATTGAAAAGGCAGATATGCCTTTTAGTGCTCTGGCACTAAAGTCTCAGTCCTTTTGGTTCAGAGGTGTGTCTCGGCACACCTCCTTTGATGTTGTAGACGTTGATCCTGTCTTCAGGCATCCGCTTCTCTTGAAGTCTTCTCATCCATATGGTCAAACATAGGTCACGCTGTGGAACAATTCTTTTGCAATACTAATAGAGTAAAATATGGGATAAAATATATCTTCAACCTAACAATAGTGTAAACTGACATACTGAAGACTGGACAGTCATTAATTTGATTGTCCAGTCTTTCCCTCATGAGATAATGCTTCACTTAGAAAATGTGTACAGCGCGAGCTGAAAATGCATTTGCAGTACTAAACTACCACATTTCTATAACAGCTTAATTCAACGTTTCCAATGTAAATTTCTTCCTTTATATAGTGTAAACTGACATACTGAAGACTGGACAGTCATTAATTTGATTGTCCAGTATTTCCCTTATGAGATATTGCCTCACTTTGCAAATGTGCACAGCGCAAGCTGAAAATGCATTTGCAGCACAATAAAAACCCAAACTTCTATAACAGCTAAACCAAACGTTTCCAATGAAAGATTCCACCTTTATATCGTGGAAAAAGACATCCTGAAGCCTGGACAGTCATTAATTTGATTGTCCAGTATTTCCCTTATGAGATAATGCCTCACATAGCAGAATCATAAAAACATGGACGTGATGGTAAACTGTCCATTGTGCCGATAGATGGTATTCTCATGAGGTTAGGCTTGCTATGGAGAGTGGCATGGGGGTTGTGTCTCATGGTTGGAATGGGAAAGATGTCAATTTGGGACACATCGTCAGTAGTGTTCCATCAAATCACTGGGTGTTTCGGCCTTTATCACTAGACACCCTCATCGATGGTGGCCAGCGGCCGGTTGATCACGCCCGCGCTTATGTCCCATGCCCAATTAACTGTGGTGGATGGTTCTGCCCTGGGTACTCAAGTGGGATGACGCAGATTAGTGGTGGGATGGGGAGGGGGGACGGGGGTCATGTTGCTGATCTATGAGCCCAGTAGGGGTCCTTCCTCTTCATCCAGATCCACTGGCTGCTTCTTTCAGCCGCTTTAGAGAGCGATCTGACTGTGTGCCGCAGAGCCTGTCCATGGATTCCCAGGTCTTTCAGCAGCTTGATGGTTGATGAGGCCAGAAACCCTCTGCATCCAACTTCGACGGGATAGACCTTGGCTTTCCACCCTCGTTGTTGTGCGTCCGCCGCCAGTTCAGTGTAGCGCAACTTCTTACGCTCATAGGCCTCTTCAACTGCATTTTCCCACGGGACTGTGAGCTCTGCAATGTAGACAGTCTTCAATGAATGGGACCACAGCACTAAGTCTGGCCTTAGGGTGGTGGTTGCAATCTCTGCTGGGAAGATTAGTTGCTGACCTATATCGACCAGCATCTTCCAATCCCGAGCCTTGGTTAGCTGACCAACTTCTGGCTTGAGAAAAGGATGGTTGGGCTTTTCCTGTCCCTCTCGGACAAATTTTGGTGCTGTAATGGTAGTGGTGGCTCTTAAGGGCAAGGAGTTGATGGTAGTTCTCCTGCTTTCAAGCACTGCTGCCAAGCTCTTGAGGACCTGGTTGTGCCTCCAGGTATAGCGGCCTTGTGTGAGGCTGGTCTTACAACCAGTCAGGATGTGTTTGAGAGTTGCTGGTGTTGGGCAGAGGGCACAGGTTGGATCTTCGCCATACCACTGGTGGAGGTTTTTTGGGGATGGCAGCACGTCATTGGTAGCTCTGATGATGAAGCTGATGTTGCTAGCTTCCATCTCCCAGAGATCCCTCCAGCCAAGCTTTCTTTTCTCCAGGCCTTCCCACCTCATCCACTGTCCCTGCTTGGCAAGCGAGACAGCCTTTGCAGACCTTTCAGCCTCTTCCTGGCGGCGCACCTCCTCCACGACCATTTTTTTCCTCTCTGCGGTTGAGGCCTTACACCAAGTTGGTTTGCTTGCTGTAAGGCCAAAGCCTCCTCTTCCCCTCTGGACGTGTCCCACAATATCGCTGTGCCTCAGGGCTGCTGTGGCATGCTGCACTGCACTGGATGGTGTCCATTTCCGTGCAGTTGACAGGGGTGGTGCCGTTTCACTGATGGTCCGGTCTCTGGAGTCCGTCAGCGTCATCTGTAGTCTCACTTTAGAGCACTTGTATTCTTCAGTGAGACTTGTGATGGGCAGTTCGAGGACTCCTTTGCCATAGAGGCTGATGTTATTCAGACAGCGTGGGACACCAAGCCACTGTTTCACATATACTGTGATGGCTCGCTCCATCTTCTCCACAGTTGTTAGTGGGACCTCGTAGACAGTGAGTGGCCACATCACGAGAGGGAGAAGCCCAAATTGCAGACACCAGAGCTTGAGCTTCCCTGGTAGTGGAGTCTTGTTGATGTTGTTCAGGTCGTTGATGATATCCTGTCTTAGCTGCTGCACCTGGTTTTTATCCTTAAGACTTGAGTCATACCATCTGCCCAGGCTTTTGACAGGTTGTTCTGCCACCGTTGGTATTGGTTCGTCACCAATGCAGAACTTCACGTCTTTTAGCTCTCCCTTGATTATCGAGATGCTACGTGACTTGTTCGGCTTGATTTTCATCCGGGCCCAGCTGATGTTTTCCTGCAGCTTACCAAGTAGCCGCCTGGTGCAAGCTGCAGTGGTGGTCAGAGTGGTCATGTCGTCCATATATACTCGGACGGTGGAAGGCGGATCCCGTTCCTGGTTCGCTCACCCCGCCACCCATTTTGAGGCCCTGATGATGACCTCCATGGCCATTGTAAAGGCCAGGGGTGAGATCGTGCAACCTGCCATGATGCCTACTTCTACTTGCTGCCATGATGTTTTGAAGTCGGGTGTTGTGAAGCACAGCTGCAGGTCTTCAAAGTAGGATTTTACCAAGGTAGTGATGGATGTTGGAACGCGGAAGAAGTTGAAGGACTCCCAGAGAAGGCTATGCGGAACTGAACCAAAGGCATTGGCTAGGTCGAGAAAGATGACATGAAGATCCCCTTTGTTCTTCTTCGCTGCTTGAATCTGATGCCAGATCATACTGGTGTGCTCCAAGCAGCCAGAGAATCCAGAAATTCCAGCCTTTTGTACGGATGTGTCAATGTACTCGTTTTTTCTCCAGGTAGGTGGTGTGTGTCAAGACGCTGAAAAAGATTTTCCCTTCAACGTTGAGAAGGCTGATTGGCCGAAATTGACTGATATCTGCGTCCTTCTCTTTTGGAATTAGTACACCTCCAGCCCTTCGCCATGCCTTTGGTATTATCCCCTTCTGCCAGACGATTCTCATTAGCCTCCAAAGATAGCGTAGGACATCTGGTGAGTTCTTGTAGAGCTTATATGACACTCCATTTGGTCCTGGTGCAGATCCTGATCTTGCACGCCCACCATGTTCTCCACTTCTTTCCATTTTGGAGGGCCGGTCTCGATGTTGACCTCTGGTGGTCGAATGGGGGGGATATCATGTGGGATGGCTAGCTGTTCATGCCTTTTCGTGTCTTGGTAGACCTTTTCCAGGTGCTCTTCAAGTTCCTTCTTTGAAGTTTGCAGGAACCCGCTTTTGTCCTTAGCGAAGAGATCTTTGACAAACTTGAAGGGATTTTTATAGAACAGGGTTCTTGTGTGTTCCTTCTTCCTGCGAAGTTTCCTCAAGTTCTCTGCTCTTCGTAAGGTTTTCAACCGGAGCTTGATGTCCCCATGGAGCAGCATGAGACCTTCTCTCTCTGGATCAGAGGCTTTTCTCCACTGTTTCCGCAGGTCCCTTCTTTCCCTGATCAGTCTCTCTATCTCTTGTTGCCTCCTAGGTTTGGTTGGTGGTGGTATTTTGTTGGTGGTTTTCCAGCTGTTCACTCCAAAGCGCTCCTCTCCATAGTGGTAGATGATGTCACCGATGTGTTCCAGCTTTCTCTCTGCAGTGCCCACTTGTTGCTCCAACATTTTCACCAGGTCGTTATTGACGGTTTCCCACTCTCTCTTCTCAATAGTTTTGGGCCACCTCACACTCTGTCTGTGCCCTTTGATCTTGTTCTCTTTGGGAGGTCTCTGTGGCTGGGTGGGTTCTACCTCCTGCAATTCTGTGTTTATAATACCCTCCTCAGTGACAGGGGGGCTGATGCTCTGCGAACTTTGGGTTTTTTCCCGTCGCTGTGCTTCACTCGACTGATTTGACGCATTACTTCGTAAGAAGTATTGGTCAATGCGAGGCCCTTGACTCGGCTTTCCCAAACACCGCTTCTTTCCTTGGTGGATCTTCAACCCTGTAACTGATGTTACTTTTGCCCAGCCACAGGTGCAGACCTGAAGTGAGTGTCCTGCTGCCATTGTCTCATGCACCGTGTTCTTGCTCGTAGTCATGTTTGTTCCTAGGTCTGTAACCGTGTGGTCAGTCATTGAGCCATCTTGCGCCCCCGCTCTCGCAGGCTGTAGGGGTGTCATTCTTTGTAGACTTTCTGTAGCACTTGGCGGGTGTCTCCAACAAACTGAACACAGTGTCAGAGACTGCCAGCATGGGTAGCTAGCCCATGTCAGCCCCAGTGGGGTCTATTCCCTCCTGTCAGCAGTCTCTCCAGGCTGTCACACAGACTTTTTCTAAGTGTTGCTGTATCTCATGAAGGAAATACTGGACAAAGAAATTAATGACTTCCCAGGCTTCAGGATGCATTTTTACACTATATAAATGTGGAAATTTACATTGGAAACGTTTGGTTTAGCTGTTAATGAAGTTTTGTTTTTTTAGTGCTGCAAATTCATTGTCTGCTGGCGCTGTACACTTTTTCTAAGTGTTGCAATATCTCATGAAGGAAATACTGGACAATCAAATTAATGACTTCCCAGGCTTCAGGATGCCTTTTTACACTATATAAATGTGGAAATTTACATTGGAAACGTTTGGTTTAGCTGTTAATGAAGTTTCGTTTTTTTAGTGCTGCAAATTCATTGTCTGCTGGCGCTGTACACTTTTTCTAAGTGTTGCAATATCTCATGAAGGAAATACTGGACAATCAAATTAATGACTTTCCAGGCTTCAGGATGCCTTTCTACACTATATAAAGGTGGAAATTTACATTGGAAACGTTTGGTTTAGCTGTTATAAAAGTTTGTTTTTTTAGTGCTGTAAATGCATTCTCAGCTCGCGCTGTACACATTTGCTATGTGAGGCATTATCTCATAAGGGAAATACTGGACAATCAAATTAATGACTTCCCAGGCTTCAGGATGCCTTTTTACACTATATAAAGGTGGAAATTTACATTGGAAACGTTTGGTTTAGCTGTTATAAAAGTTTGGTTTTTTAGTGCTGTAAATGCATTTTCAGCTCGCGCTGTACACATTTGCTATGTGAGGCATTATCTCAAAAGGGAAATACTGGACAATAAAATTAATGACTTCCCAGGCTTCAGGATGCCTTTTTACACTATATAAAGGTGGAAATTTACATTGGAAACGTTTGGTTTAGCTGTTATAAAAGTTTGGTTTTTTAGTGCTGTAAATGCATTTTCAGCTCGCGCTGTACACATTTGCTATGGTGAGGCATTATCTCATAAGGGAAATACTGGACAATCAAATTAATGACTTCCCAGGCTTCAGGATGTCTTTTT
The DNA here is from genome assembly GCF_059441095.1 of Idiotropiscis lumnitzeri. Classification (NCBI taxonomy): domain Eukaryota; kingdom Metazoa; phylum Chordata; class Actinopteri; order Syngnathiformes; family Syngnathidae; genus Idiotropiscis; species Idiotropiscis lumnitzeri. Next base: position 2,721,581 of record NW_028283564.1, on the reverse strand, counting down.
ACACTATATAAAGGTGGAAATTTACATTGGAAACGTTTGGTTTAGCTGTTATAAAAGTTTGTTTTTTTTGTGCTGTAAATGCATTTTCAGCTCACGCTGTACACATTTGCTATGAGAGGCATTATCTCATAAGGGAAATATTGGACAATCAAATTAATGACTGCCCAGGCTTCAGGATGCCTTTCTACACTATATAAAGGTGGAAATTTACATTGGAAACGTTTGGTTTAGCTGTTAATGAAGTTTCGTTTTTTTAGTGCTGCAAATTCATTGTCTGCTGGCGCTGTACACTTTTTCTAAGTGTTGCAATATCTCATGAAGGAAATACTGGACAATCAAATTAATGACTTTCCAGGCTTCAGGATGCCTTTCTACACTATATAAAGGTGGACATTTACATTGGAAACGTTTGGTTTAGCTGTTATAAAAGTTTGGTTTTTTTAGTGCTGTAAATGCATTTTCAGCTCGCGCTGTACACATTTGCTATGAGAGGCATTATCTCATAAGGGAAACATTGGACAATCAAATTAATGACTGCCCAGGCTTCAGGATGTCTTTTTACACTATATAAAGGTGAAAATTTACATTGGAAACGTTTAGTTTAGCTGTTATAAAAGTTTGTTTTTTTAGTGCTGTAAATGCATTTTCAGCTCGCGCTGTACACATTTGCTATGTGAGGCATTATCTCATAAGGGAAATACTGGACAATCAAATTAATGACTTCCCAGGCTTCAGGATGCCTTTTTACACTATATAAATGTGGAAATTTACATTGGAAACGTTTGGTTTAGCTGGAAATGAAGTTTCGTTTTTTTAGTGCTGCAAATTCATTGTCTGCTGGCGCTGTACACTTTTTCTAAGTGTTGCAATATCTCATGAAGGAAATACTGGACAATCAAATTCATGACTTTCCAGGCTTCAGGATGCCTTTCTACACTATATAAAGGTGGAAATTTACATTGGACACGTTTGGTTTAGCTGTTATAAAAGTTTGGTTTTTTAGTGCTGTAAATGCATTTTCAGCTCGCGCTGTACACATTTGCTATGTGAGGCATTATCTCATAAGGGAAATACTGGACAATCAAATTAATGACTTCCCAGGCTTCAGGATGCCTTTTTACACTATATAAATGTGGAAATTTACATTGGAAACGTTTGGTTTAGCTGTTATAAAAGTTTGTTTTTTTCGTGCTGTAAATGCATTTTCAGCTCGCACTGTACACATTTGCTATGTGAGGCATTATCTCATAAGGGAAATACTGGACAATCAAATTAATGACTTCCCAGGCTTCAGGATGCCTTTTTACACTATATAAAGGTGGAAATGTACATTGGAAACGTTTGGTTTAGCTGTTATAAAAGTTTGGTTTTTTAGTGCTGTAAATGCATTTTCAGCTCGCGCTGTACTCATTTGCTATGTGAGGCATTATCTCATAAGGGAAATACTGGACAATCAAATTAATGACTTCCCAGGGTTCAGGATGCCTTTTTACACTATATAAAGGTGGAAATTTACATTGGAAACGTTTGGTTTAGCTGTTAATGAAGTTTCGTTTTTTTAGTGCTGAAAATTCATTGTCTGCTGGCGCTGTACACTTTTTCTAAGTGTTGCAATATCTCATGAAGGAAATACTGGACAATCAAATTAATGACTTTCCAGGCTTCAGGATGCCTTTCTACACTATATAAAGGTGGAAATTTACATTGGAAACGTTTGGTTTAGCTGTTATAAAAGTTTGGTTTTTTAGTGCTGTAAATGCTATGTGAGGCATTATCTCATAAGGGAAATATTGGACAATCAAATTAATGACTGCCCAGGCTTCAGGATGTCTTTTTTACACTATATAAAGGTGGAAATTTACATTGGAAACGTTTAGTTTAGCTGTTATAAAAGTTAGTTTTTTTAGTGCTGTAAATGCATTTTCAGCTCGCGCTGTACACATTTGCTATGTGAGGCATTATCTCATAAGGGAAATACTGGACAATCAAATTAATGACTTCCCAGGCTTCAGGATGCCTTTTTACACTATATAAATGTGGAAATTTACATTGGAAACGTTTGGTTTAGCTGTTAATGAAGTTTCGTTTTTTTAGTGCTGCAAATTCATTGTCTGCTGGCGCTGTACACTTTTTCTAAGTGTTGCAATATCTCATGAAGGAAATACTGGACAATCAAATTAATGACTTCCCAGGCTTCAGGATGCCTTTTTACACTATATAAATGTGGAAATTTACATTGGAAACGTTTGGTTTAGCTGTTAATGAAGTTTCGTTTTTTTAGTGCTGCAAATTCATTGTCTGCTGGCGCTGTACACTTTTTCTAAGTGTTGCAATATCTCATGAAGGAAATACTGGACAATCAAATTAATGACTTTCCAGGCTTCAGGATGCCTTTTTACACTATATAAAGGTGGAAATTTACATTGGAAACGTTTGGTTTAGCTGTTATAAACGTTTGGTTTTTTAGTGCTGTAAATGCATTTTCAGCTCGCGCTGTACACATTTGCTATGTGAGGCATTATCCCATAAGGGAAATACTGGACAATCAAATTAATGACTTACCAGGCTTCAGGAGACCTTTTTACACTATATAGAGGTGGAAATTTACATTGGAAACGTTTAGTTTAGCTGTTATAAAAGTTTGTTTTTTTAGTGCTGTAAATGCATTTTCAGCTCGCGCTGTACACATTTGCTATGTGAGGCATTATCTCATAAGGGAAATAATGGACAATCAAATTAATGACTTCCCAGGCTTCAGGATGCCTTTTTACACTATATAAATGTGGAAATTTACATTGGAAACGTTTGGTTTAGCTGTTAATGAAGTTTCGTTTTTTTAGTGCTGCAAATTCATTGTCTGCTGGCGCTGTACACTTTTTCTAAGTGTTGCATTTTCTCATGAAGGAAATACTGGACAATCAAATTAATGACTTTCCAGGCTTCAGGATGCCTTTTTACACTATATAAAGGTGGAAATTTACATTGTAAACGTTTGGTTTAGCTGTTATAAAAGTTTGGTTTTTTAGTGCTGTAAATGCATTTTCAGCTCGCGCTGTACACATTTGCTGTGTGAGACATTATCTCATAATGGAAATGCTGGACAATCAAATTAATGACTTCCCAGGCTTCAGGAGACCTTTTTACACTATATAATTGTGGAAATTTACATTGGAAACGTTTGGTTTAGCTGTTATAAAAGTTTGGTTTTTTAGTGCTGTAAATGCATTTTCAGCTCGCGCTGTACACATTTGCTATGAGAGGCATTATCTCATAAGGAAAATATTGGACAATCAAATTAATGACTGCCCAGGCTTCAGGATATCTTTTTACACTATATAAAGGTGGAAATTTACATTGGAAACGTTTGGTTTAGCTGTTAATGAAGTTTCGTTTTTTTAGTGCTGCAAATTCATTGTCTGCTGGCGCTGTACACTTTTTCTAAGTGTTGCAATATCTCATGAAGGAAATACTGGACAATCAAATTAATGACTTTCCAGGCTTCAGGATGCCTTTCTACACTATATAAAGGTGGAAATTTACATTGGAAACGTTTGGTTTAGCTGTTATAAAAGTTTGGTTTTTTAGTGCTGTAAATGCATTTTCAGCTCGCGCTGTACACATTTGCTATGAGAGGCATTATCTCATAAGGGAAATACTGGACAATCAAATTAATGACTTCCCAGGCTTCAGGATGCCTTTTTACACTATATAAATGTGGAGATTTACATTGGAAACGTTTGGTTTAGCTGTAAATGAAGTTTCGTTTTTTTAGTGCTGCAAATTCATTGTCTGCTGGCGCTGTACACTTTTTCTAAGTGTTGCAATATCTCATGTAGGAAATACTGGACAATCAAATTAATGACTTTCCAGGCTTCAGGATGCCTTTCTACACTATATAAAGGTGGAAATTTACATTGGAAACGTTTGGTTTAGCTGTTATAAAAGTTTGGTTTTTTAGTGCTGTAAATGCATTTTCAGCTCGCGCTGTACACATTTGCTATGAGAGGCATTATCTCATAAGGGAAATATTGGACAATCAAATTAATGACTGACCAGGCTTCAGGATGTTTTTTTACACTATATAAAGGTGGAAATTTACATTGGAAACGTTTGGTTTAGCTGTTATAAAAGTTTGGTTTTTTAGTGCTGTAAATGCATTTTCAGCTCGCGCTGTACACATTTTCTATGAGAGGCATTATCTCATAAGGGAAATATTGGACAATCAAATTAATGACTGCCCAGGCTTCAGGATGTCTTTTTACACTATATAAAGGTGGAAATTTACATTGGAAACGTTTAGTTTAGCTGTTATAAAAGTTTGTTTTTTTAGTGCTGTAAATGCATTTTCAGCTCGCGCTGTACACATTTGCTATGTGAGGCATTATCTCATAAGGGAAATACTGGACAATCAAATTAATGACTTCCCAGGCTTCAGGATGCCTTTTTACACTATATAAATGTGGAAATTTACATTGGAAACGTTTGGTTTAGCTGTTATAAAAGTTTGTTTTTTTCGTGCTGTAAATGCATTTTCAGCACTAAAAAACCATACTTTTATAACAGCTAAACCAAACGTTTCCAATGTAAATTTCCACCTTTATATAGTGTAAAAAGACATCCTGAAGCCTGGGCAGTCATTAATTTGATTGTCCAATATTTCCCTTATGAGATAATGCCTCTCATAGCAAATGTGTACAGCGCGAGCTGAAAATGCATTTACAGCACTAAAAAACCAAACTTTTATAACAGCTAAACCAAACGTTTCCAATGTAAATTTCCACCTTTATATAGTGTAAAAAGGCATCCTGAAGCCTGGAAAGTCATTAATTTGATTGTCCAGTATTTCCTTCATGAGATATTGCAACACTTAGAAAAAGTGTACAGCGCCAGCAGACAATGAATTTTCAGCACTAAAAAAACGAAACTTCATTAACAGCTAAACTAAACGTTTCCAATGTAAATTTCCACCTTTATATAGTGTAAAAAGACATCCTGAAGCCTGGGCAGTCATTAATTTGATTGTCCAATATTTCCCTTATGAGATAATGCCTCTCATAGCAAATGTGTACAGCGCGAGCTGAAAATGCATATACAGCACTAAAAAACCAAACTTTTATAACAGCTAAACCAAACGTTTCCAATGTAAATTTCCACCTTTATATAGTGTAGAAAGGCATCCTGAAGCCTGGAAAGTCATTAATTTGATTGTCCAGTATTTCCTTCATGAGAAATTGCAACACTTAGAAAAAGTGTACAGCGCCAGCAGACAATGAATTTTCAGCACTAAAAAAACGAAACTTCATTAACAGCTAAACCAAACGTTTCCAATGTAAATTTCCACATTTATAGAGTGTAAAAAGGCATCCTGAAGCCTGGGAAATCATTAATTTGATTGTCCAGTATTTCCCTTATGAGATAATGCCTCACATAGCAAATGTGTACAGTGCGAGCTGAAAATGCATTTTCAGCACTAAAAAACCAAACTTTTATAACAGCTAAACCAAACGTTTCCAATGTAAATTTCCACCTTTATATAGTGTAAAAAGACATCCTGAAGCCTGGGCAGTCATTAATTTGATTGTCCAATATTTCCCTTATGAGATAATGCCTCTCATAGCAAATGTGTACAGCGCGAGCTGAAAATGCATTTACAGCACTAAAAAACCAAACTTTTATAACAGCTAAACCAAACGTTTCCAATGTAAATTTCCACCTTTATATAGTGTAGAAAGGCATCATGAAGCCTGGAAAGTCATTAATTTGATTGTCCAGTATTTCCTTCATGAGATATTGCAACACTTAGAAAAAGTGTACAGCGCCAGCAGACAATGAATTTTCAGCACTAAAAAAACGAAACTTCATTAACAGCTAAACCAAACGTTTCCAATGTAAATTTCCACATTTATAGAGTGTAAAAAGGCATCCTGAAGCCTGGGAAGTCATTAATTTGATTGTCCAGTATTTCCCTTATGAGATAATGCCTCACATAGCAAATGTGTACAGCGCGAGCTGAAAATGCATTTACAGCACTAAAAAAACAAACTTTTATAACAGCTAAACCAAACGTTTCCAATGTAAATTTCCACCTTTATATAGTGTAGAAAGGCATCCTGAAGCCTGGGCAGTCATTAATTTGATTGTCCAATATTTCCCTTATGAGATAATGCCTCTCATAGCAAATGTGTACAGCGCGAGCTGAAAATGCATTTACAGCACTAAAAAACCAAACTTTTATAACAGCTAAACCAAACGTTTCCAATGTAAATTTCCACCTTTATAAAGTGTAGGAAGGCATCCTGAAGCCTGGAAAGTCATTAATTTGATTGTCCAGTATTTCCTACATGAGATATTGCAAAACTTAGAAAAAGTGTACAGCGCCAGCAGACAATGAATTTTCAGCAATAAAAAAACGAAACTTCATTAACAGCTAAACCAAACGTTTCCAATGTAAATTTCCACATTTATAGAGTGTAAAAAGGCATCCTGAAGCCTGGGAAGTCATTAATTTGATTGTCCAGTATTTCCCTTATGAGATAATGCCTCACATAGCAAATGTGTACAGTGCGAGCTGAAAATGCATTTTCAGCACTAAAAAACCAAACTTTTATAACACCTAAACCAAACGTTTCCAATGTAAATTTCCACCTTTATATAGTGTAAAAAGACATCCTGAAGCCTGGGCAGTCATTAATTTGATTGTCCAGTATTTCCTTCATGAGATATTGCAACATTTAGAAAAAGTGTACAGCGCCAGCAGACAATGAATTTTCAGCACTAAAAAAACGAAACTTCATTAACAGCTAAACTAAACGTTTCCAATGTAAATTTCCACCTCTATATAGTTTAAAAAGACATCCTGAAGCCCGGGCAGCCATTAATTTGATTGTCCAATATTTCCCTTATGAGATAATGCCTCTCATAGCAAATGTGTACAGCGCGAGCTGAAAATGCATTTACAGCACTAAAAAACCAAACTTTTATAACAGCTAAACCAAACGTTTCCAATGTAAATTTCCACCTTTATATAGTGTAAAAGGACATCCTGAAGCCTGGGCAGTCATTAATTTGATTGTCCAATATTTCCCTTATGAGATAATGCCTCTCATAGCAAATGTGTACAGCGCGAGCTGAAAATGCATTTACAGCACTAAAAAACCAAACTTTTATAACAGCTCAACCAAACGTTTCCAATGTAAATTTCCACCTTTATATAGTGTAGAAAGGCATCCTGAAGCCTGGAAAGTCATTAATTTGATTGTCCAGTATTTCCTTCATGAGATATTGCAACACTTAGAAAAAGTGTACAGCGCCAGCAGACAATGAATTTTCAGCACTAAAAAAACGAAACTTCATTAACAGCTAAACCAAACGTTTCCAATGTAAATTTCCACATTTATAGAGTGTAAAAAGGCATCCTGAAGCCTGGGAAGTCATTAATTTGATTGTCCAGTATTTCCCTTATGAGATAATGCCTCACATAGCAAATGTGTACAGTGCGAGCTGAAAATGCATTTTCAGCACTAAAAAACCAAACTTTTATAACAGCTAAACCAAACGTTTCCAATGTAAATTTCCACCTTTATATAGTGTAAAAAGACATCCTGAAGCCTGGGCAGTCATTAATTTGATTGTCCAATATTTCCCTTTTGAGATAATGCCTCTCATAGCAAATGTGTACAGCGCGAGCTGAAAATGCATTTGCAGCACTAAAAAACCAAACTTTTATAACAGCTAAACCAAACGTTTCCAATGTACATTTCCACCTTTATATAGTGTAGAAAGGCATCCTGAAGCCTGGAAAGTCATTAATTTGATTGTCCAGTATTTCCTTCATGAGATATTGCAACACTAAGAAAAAGTGTACAGCGCCAGCAGACAATGAATTTTCAGCACTAAAAAAACGAAACTTCATTAACAGCTAAACTAAACGTTTCCAATGTAAATTTCCACCCTTATATAGTGTAAAAAGACATCCTGAAGCCTGGGCAGTCATTAATTTGATTGTCCAATATTTCCCTTATGAGATAATGCCTCTCATAGCAAATGTGTACAGCGCGAGCTGAAAATGCATTTACAGCACTAAAAAACCAAACTTTTATAACAGCTAAACCAAACGTTTCCAATGTACATTTCCAACTTTATATAGTGTAGAAAGGCATCCTGAAGCCTGGAAAGTCATTAATTTGATTGTCCAGTATTTCCTTCATGAGATATTGCAACACTTAGAAAAAGTGTACAGCGCCAGCAGACAATGAATTTTCAGCACTAAAAAAACGAAACTTCATTAACAGCTAAACCAAACGTTTCCAATGTAAATTTCCACATTTATAGAGTGTAAAAAGGCATCCTGAAGCCTGGGAAGTCATTAATTTGATTGTCCAGTATTTCCCTTATGAGATAATGCCTCACATAGCAAATGTGTACAGTGCGAGCTGAAAATGCATTTTCAGCATTAAAAAACCCAACTTTTATAACAGCTAAACCAAACGTTTCCAATGTAAATTTCCACCTTTATATAGTGTAAAAAGACATCCTGAAGCCTGGGCAGTCATTAATTTGATTGTCCAATATTTCCCTTTTGAGATAATGCCTCTCATAGCAAATGTGTACAGCGCGAGCTGAAAATGCATTTACAGCACTAAAAAACCAAACTTTTATAACAGCTAAACCAAACGTTTCCAATGTACATTTCCACCTTTATATAATGTAGAAAGGCATCCTGAAGCCTGGAAAGTCATTAATTTGATTGTCCAGTATTTCCTTCATGAGATATTGCAACACTTAGAAAAAGTGTACAGCGCCAGCAGACAATGAATTTTCAGCACTAAAAAAACGACACTTCATTAACAGCTAAACTAAACGTTTCCAATGTAAATTTCCACCCTTATATAGTGTAAAAAGACATCCTGAAGCCTGGGCAGTCATTAATTTGATTGTCCAATATTTCCCTTATGAGATAATGCCTCTCATAGCAAATGTGTACAGCGCGAGCTGAAAATGCATTTACAGCACTAAAAAACCAAACTTTTATAACAGCTAAACCAAACGTTTCCAATGTACATTTCCACCTTTATATAGTATAGAAAGGCATCCTGAAGCCTGGAAAGTCATTAATTTGATTGTCCAGTATTTCCTTCATGAGATATTGCAACACTTAGAAAAAGTGTACAGCGCCAGCAGACAATGAACTTTCAGCACTAAAAAAACGAAACTTCATTAACAGCTAAACCAAACGTTTCCAATGTAAATTTCCACATTTATAGAGTGTAAAAAGGCATCCTGAAGCCTGGGAAGTCATTAATTTGATTGTCCAGTATTTCCCTTATGAGATAATGCCTCACATAGCAAATGTGTACAGTGCGAGCTGAAAATGCATTTTCAGCACTAAAAAAACAAACTTTTATAACAGCTAAACCAAACGTTTCCAATGTAAATTTCCACCTTTATATAGTGTAAAAAGACATCCTGAAGCCTGGGCAGTCATTAATTTGATTGTCCAGTATTTCCCTTATGAGATAATGCCTCACATAGCAAATGTGTACAGTGCGAGCTGAAAATGCATTTTCAGCACTAAAAAAACAAACTTTTATAACAGCTAAACCAAACGTTTCCAATGTAAATTTCCACCTTTATATAGTGTAGAAAGGCATCCTGAAGCCTGGAAAGTCATTAATTTGATTGTCCAGTATTTCCTTCATGAGATATTGCAACACTTAGAAAAAGTGTACAGCGCCAGCAGACAATGAATTTTCAGCACTAAAAAAACGAAACTTCATTAACAGCTAAACTAAACGTTTCCAATGTAAATTTCCACCTTTATATAGTGTAAAAAGACATCCTGAAGCCTGGTCAGCCATTAATTTGATTGTCCAATATTTCCCTTATGAGATAATGCCTCTCATAGCAAATGTGTACAGCGCGAGCTGAAAATGCATTTACAGCACTAAAAAAACAAACTTTTATAACAGCTAAACCAAACGTTTCCAATGTAAATTTCCACCTTTATATAGTGTAAAAAGACATACTGAAGCCTGGGCAGTCATTAATTTGATTGTCCAATATTTCCCTTATGAGATAATGCCTCTCATAGCAAATGTGTACAGCGCGAGCTGAAAATGCATTTACAGCACTAAAAAACCAAACTTTTATAACAGCTAAACCAAACGTTTCCAATGTAAATTTCCACCTTTATATAGTGTAGAAAGGCATCCTGAAGCCTGGAAAGTCATTAATTTGATTGTCCAGTATTTCCTTCATGAGATATTGCAACACTTAGAAAAAGTGTACAGCGCCAGCAGACAATGAATTTTCAGCACAAAAAAACGAAACTTCATTAACAGCTAAACCAAACGTTTCCAATGTAAATTTCCACATTTATAGAGTGTAAAAAGGCATCCTGAAGCCTGGGAAGTCATTAATTTGATTGTCCAGTATTTCCCTTATGAGATAATGCCTCACATAGCAAATGTGTACAGTGCGAGCTGAAAATGCATTTTCAGCACTAAAAAACCAAACTTTTATAACAGCTAAACCAAACGTTTCCAATGTAAATTTCCACCTTTATATAGTGTAAAAAGACATCCTGAAGCCTGGGCAGTCATTAATTTGATTGTCCAGTATTTCCCTTATGAGATAATGCCTCACATGGCAAATGTGTACAGCGCGAGCTGAAAATGCATTTACAGCACTAAAAAACCAAACTTTTATAACAGCTAAACCAAACGTTTCCAATGTAAATTTCCACCTTTATATAGTGTAAAAAGACATCCTGAAGCCTGGGCAGTCATTAATTTGATTGTCCAATATTTCCCTTATGAGATAATGCCTCTCATAGCAAATGTGTACAGCGCGAGCTGAAAATGCATTTACAGCACTAAAAAAACCAAACTTTTATAACAGCTAAACCAAACGTTTCCAATGTAAATTTCCACCTTTATATAGTGTAGAAAGGCATCCTGAAGCCTGGAAAGTCATTAATTTGATTGTCCAGTATTTCCTTCATGAGATATTGCAACACTTAGAAAAAGTGTACAGCGCCAGCAGACAATGAATTTTCAGCACTAAAAAAACGAAACTTCATTAACAGCTAAACTAAACGTTTCCAATGTATATTTCCACCTTTATATAGTGTAAAAAGACATCCTGAAGCCTGGGCAGTCATTAATTTGATTGTCCAATATTTCCCTTATGAGATAATGCCTCTCATAGCAAATGTGTACAGCGCGAGCTGAAAATGCATTTACAGCACTAAAAAACCAAACTTTTATAACAGCTAAACCAAACGTTTCAAATGTAAATTTCCACCTTTATATAGTGTAGAAAGGCATCCTGAAGCCTGGAAAGTCATTAATTTGATTGTCCAGTATTTCCTTCATGAGATATTGCAACACTTAGAAAAAGTGTACAGCGCCAGCAGACAATGAATTTTCAGCACTAAAAAAACGAAACTTCATTAACAGCTAAACCAAACGTTTCCAATGTAAATTTCCACATTTATAGAGTGTAAAAAGGCATCCTGAAGCCTGGGAAGTCATTAATTTGATTGTCCAGTATTTCCCTTATGAGATAATGCCTCACATAGCAAATGTGTACAGTGCGAGCTGAAAATGCATTTTCAGCACTAAAAAACCAAACTTTTATAACAGCTAAACCAAACGTTTCCAATGTAAATTTCCACCTTTATATAGTGTAAAAAGACATCCTGAAGCCTGGGCAGTCATTAATTTGATTGTCCAGTATTTCCCTTATGAGATAATGCCTCACATAGCAAATGTGGACAGTGCGAGCTGAAAATGCATTTTCAGCACTAAAAAAACCAAACTTTTATAACAGCTAAACCAAACGTTTCCAATGTAAATGTCCACCTTTATATAGTGTAAAAAGACATCCTGAAGCCTGGGCAGTCATTAATTTGATTGTCCAATATTTCCCTTATGAGATAATGCCTCTCATAGCAAATGTGTACAGCGCGAGCTGAAAATGCATTTACAGCACTAAAAAACCAAACTTTTATAACAGCCAAACCAAACGTTTCCAATGTACATTTCCACCTTTATATAGTGTAGAAAGGCATCCTGAAGCCTGGAAAGTCATTAATGTGATTGTCCAGTATTTCCTTCATGAGATATTGCAACACTTAGAAAAAGTGTACAGCGCCAGCAGACAATGAATTTTCAGCACTAAAAAAACGAAACTTCATTAACAGCTAAACTAAACGTTTCCAATGTAAATTTCCACCCTTATATAGTGTAAAAACACATCCTGAAGCCTGGGCAGTCATTAATTTGATTGTCCAATATTTCCCTTATGAGATAATGCCTCTCATAGCAAATGTGTACAGCGCGAGCTGAAAATGCATTTACAGCACTAAAAAAACCAAACTTTTATAACAGCTAAACCAAACGTTTCCAATGTAAATTTCCACCTTTATATAGTGTAGAAAGGCATCCTGAAGCCTGGAAAGTCATTAATTTGATTGTCCAGTATTTCCTTCATGAGATATTGCAACACTTAGAAAAAGTGTACAGCGCCAGCAGACAATGAATTTTCAGCACTAAAAAAACGAAACTTCATTAACAGCTAAACCAAACGTTTCCAATGTAAATTTCCACATTTATAGAGTGTAAAAAGGCATCCTGAAGCCTGGGAAGTCATTAATTTGATTGTCCAGTATTTCCCTTATGAGATAATGCCTCACATAGCAAATGTGTACAGTGCGAGCTGAAAATGCATTTTCAGCACTAAAAAACCAAACTTTTATAACAGCTAAACCAAACGTTTCCAATGTAAATTTCCACCTTTATATAGTGTAAAAAGACATCCTGAAGCCTGGGCAGTCATTAATTTGATTGTCCAATATTTCCCTTTTGAGATAATGCCTCTCATAGCAAATGTGTACAGCGCGAGCTGAAAATGCATTTACAGCACTAAAAAACCAAACTTTTATAACAGCTAAACCAAACGTTTCCAATGTACATTTCCACCTTTATATAGTGTAGAAAGGCATCCTGAAGCCTGGAAAGTCATTAATTTGATTGTCCAGTATTTCCTTCATGAGATATTGCAACACTTAGAAAAAGTGTACAGCGCCAGCAGACAATGAATTTTCAGCACTAAAAAAACGAAACTTCATTAACAGCTAAACTAAACGTTTCCAATGTAAATTTCCACCCTTATATAGTGTAAAAAGACATCCTGAAGCCTGGGCAGTCATTAATTTGATTGTCCAATATTTCCCTTATGAGATAATGCCTCTCATAGCAAATGTGTACAGCGCGAGCTGAAAATGCATTTACAGCACTAAAAAACCAAACTTTTTTAACAGCTAAACCAAACGTTTCCAATGTACATTTCCACCTTTATATAGTGTAGAAAGGCATCCTGAAGCCTGGAAAGTCATTAATTTGATTGTCCAGTATTTCCTTCATGAGATATTGCAACACTTAGAAAAAGTGTACAGCGCCAGCAGACAATGAATTTTCAGCACTAAAAAAACGAAACTTCATTAACAGCTAAACCAAACGTTTCCAATGTAAATTTCCACATTTATAGAGTGTAAAAAGACATCCTGAAGCCTGGGAAGTCATTAATTTGATTGTCCAGTATTTCCCTTATGAGATAATGCCTCACATAGCAAATGTGTACAGTGCGAGCTGAAAATGCATTTTCAGCATTAAAAAACCCAACTTTTATAACAGCTAAACCAAACGTTTCCAATGTAAATTTCCACCTTTATATAGTGTAAAAAGACATCCTGAAGCCTGGGCAGTCATTAATTTGATTGTCCAATATTTCCCTTTTGAGATAATGCCTCTCATAGCAAATGTGTACAGCGCGAGCTGAAAATGCATTTACAGCACTAAAAAACCAAACTTTTATAACAGCTAAACCAAACGTTTCCAATGTACATTTCCACCTTTATATAGTGTAGAAAGGCATCCTGAAGCCTGGAAAGTCATTAATTTGATTGTCCAGTATTTCCTTCATGAGATATTGCAACACTTAGAAAAAGTGTACAGCGCCAGCAGACAATGAATTTTCAGCACTAAAAAAACGACACTTCATTAACAGCTAAACTAAACGTTTCCAATGTAAATTTCCACCCTTATATAGTGTAAAAAGACATCCTGAAGCCTGGGCAGTCATTAATTTGATTGTCCAATATTTCCCTTATGAGATAATGCCTCTCATAGCAAATGTGTACAGCGCGAGCTGAAAATGCATTTACAGCACTAAAAAACCAAACTTTTATAACAGCTAAACCAAACGTTTCCAATGTACATTTCCACCTTTATATAGTGTAGAAAGGCATCCTGAAGCCTGGAAAGTCATTAATTTGATTGTCCAGTATTTCCTTCATGAGATATTGCAACACTTAGAAAAAGTGTACAGCGCCAGCAGACAATGAATTTTCAGCACTAAAAAAACGAAACTTCATTAACAGCTAAACCAAACGTTTCCAATGTAAATTTCCACATTTATAGAGTGTAAAAAGGCATCCTGAAGCCTGGGAAGTCATTAATTTGATTGTCCAGTATTTCCCTTATGAGATAATGCCTCACATAGCAAATGTGTACAGTGCGAGCTGAAAATGCATTTTCAGCACTAAAAAACCAAACTTTTATAACAGCTAAACCAAACGTTTCCAATGTAAATTTCCACCTTTATATAGTGTAAAAAGACATCCTGAAGCCTGGGCAGTCATTAATTTGATTGTCCAGTATTTCCCTTATGAGATAATGCCTCACATAGCAAATGTGTACAGTGCGAGCTGAAAATGCATTTTCAGCACTAAAAAAACCAAACTTTTATAACAGCTAAACCAAACGTTTCCAATGTAAATTGCCACCTTTATATAGTGTAAAAAGACATCCTGAAGCCTGGGCAGTCATTAATTTGATTGTCCAGTATTTCCTTCATGAGATATTGCAACACTTAGAAAAAGTGTACAGCGCCAGCAGACATTGAATTTTCAGCACTAAAAAAACGAAACTTCATTAATAGAAATCCCTTTATTGTCATTGTACTCAAGTGTGCAACGAGATTAGAGGGCTCCCCTCTCCAGTGCAATACAACAATAATACAGACAAATATATAAATTAGATAAATAAAGAAGACAGTGCAATGGAATTCAGTACTGAATAGGGCATATAGAAACACATCACAATGCTGTTTTGCGAGGTTAGGGTGGTCTCGTGTGTGTGTGAGAGTTCAGTAAGGAGATGGCTCTCGGAAAGAAACTGTTTCTCAGTCTATTGGTCCTTGATTTGATGCATCTGTAGCGCCTGCCAGAGGGCAACAGGTCGAACAGGTGTGAGTTTGGGTGGGTATTGTCATTGACGATGTTGAGAGCCCTTCTGAGGCACCGGGCGGTGTAGATGTCCGACAGTGGGGGGAGAGGGCAGCCAATAATCCTTTGCGCTGTTTTGACTGTCCTCTGGAGCCTCACTCTGTCCGCCTCAGTGCAGCCGCTGTACCAGGTGGAGACACAGTACGTCAGCAGGCTCTCGATGGACGAGTGGTAGAAGGCCAGCAGCAGCTTCCTGTCCAGGTTGAATTTCCTGAGGACTCTCAGGAAGTGCAGACGCTGGCGGACCTTCTTTACCACTGCTGTGGCGTTGTGACTCCAAGAAAGGTCATCGGAGATCTGTACTCCCAGGAACTTGAACGTGTGGACCCTCTCCACACACACGCCTTCGATGCAGAGGGGGGGCGGCAGCGTCTTGTTCCTCCTGAAGTCGACGACAATCTCCTTTGTTTTAGCAGAGTTAAGGTGCAGTCTGTTGTCCTTGCACCAAGTTGTCAGTCTCTTTACCTCCTCTCTGTAGGCTGTCTCGTCACCTTCCGAGATCAGACCGACCACTGTCGTGTCGTCAGCAAACTTGACGATGGTGTTGTTGCCGTGGGCCGGGCTGCAGTCGTAGGTGTAGAGGGCGTACAGGAGAGGGCTCAGCACGCATCCTTGGGGGGAACCGGTGCTCAGCATGAGGGTGGAGGACGTGTAGCGGCCGAGCAACACAGTCTGGGGTCTGTTGGTCAGAAAGTCCTTAATCCAGATGCATGTGAGGGCAGGGAGGCCGAGAGTGTCCAGTTTGGCGACGAGGATGTCTGGGATGATCGTGTTGAATGCCGAGCTGTAGTCCACAAAGAGCATCCTTGCATAGCTCCGCTGTTGTTCCAGGTGGCCCAGTACAACATGCAGAGCAGTGTCGATGGCGTCCTCAGTGGATCTGTTAGCCCGGTATGCAAACTGGTAGGGGTCCAGAGTGGGAGGAAGGCAGTCCCTGATGTGCTGGAGAACCAGCCTCTCGAAGCACTTCATAATGACTGGTGTGAGAGCAACAGGACGGTAGTCATTCAGGTGGACGGCTGGTGACTTTTTGGGGACAGGAATAATGGTGGAAGTTTTCAAGCAGGAGGGGATGACTGCCTGAGCCAGGGAGCGGTTGAAGATCCTGCAGAAAACATGTGACAGTTGGTGGGCACATGCTCTGAGGACCTTGCCTGGTATTCCGTCGGGTCCAGTAGCTTTCCTGGGGTTGACCGCCAGGAGCGCGCGCCTCACATCGTGTTCCTCTACGATGAGTGGGGGGGAGTTGGAGCTTGAAGTGCGGGGGTGTGACGGTTGGGGCGAGTCAAAGCGAGCGAAGAAGCAGTTAAGCTCCTCTGCCAGCGATGCACTCGGGTCTACAGAGGTCGTGCTGCTGCCACGGAAGTTGGTGATGCTCCGTAGACCCTGCCACACCTCCCGTGGCCTGTTACTGGCAAGGTGGGCCTCCAGCCTCCCCTTGTAGGTTGCCTTGGCTAGCTTGATGCCTTTGCTCAGGTCAGCACGAGCCACCCTGTACTGGGCTTTGTCGCCTGACCTGAAGGCAGCGTCACGGGCCTTGAGGAGAGAGCGAACCCTGCTGGACATCCAGGGCTTCGCATTTGGGAAGGTCCGTATAGTCTTATGTTGGGACACAGTTTCCATGCAGAACTTGATGTAGTCCAGTACACAATGCGTGTAGACATCAAGGTCCTGATGATCAAAGAGGTCCCAGTTTGTGTCATGAAAGCAGTCCTGTAATTCACTCATGGCGTCGTCACGCCAGGTTTTCACAGTCTTTGTGGTAGGCCTGAATCTGCGCCTGAGAGGGGTGTACGCAGGTGCGAGCTGCAAGGACAGGTGGTCTGACTGGCCGAGAGGGGCGAGTGGGAGGGCTCTGTATGCGTGCTTGATGTTCGAGTACACATGGTCGAGAGTGTTGTCTCCCCTCGTTGGGCACTTGACATGCTGGTGAAACTCTGGGAGTACAGTCTTTAAATTGGCCTTATTAAAGTCTCCCGCTACTACGTGAACGCCATCAGGGTGGGCCCGCTGATGTTTATTGATGACGCACGCGAGTAGCGAGAGCGCCGTGCTAGTGCTAGCGTCGGGAGGGATGTAAACAGCTGTGACAATCACTACCGTTAGCTCCCTCGGGAGAAAATAAGGCCGGCATTTAACGGACATGAACTCGATGTCGGGGGAAGAGTGATTCTCGACGATCGTGCTATCGCCGCACCAGTTCTCATGCACGTAAACACAGAGCCCCCCGCCCCTCCTCTTACCGGTGTCCCTCGTCCGATCCGCGCGATGTAGCGAGCGCCCGGCCAGCTGGATGCTAGCGTCGGGGACGTCTGCGTGCAGCCAGGTTTCCGTGACGACGATCACACTGCTATCGCGCACATAGCGGTTTCCCAGGATTTGTAATCCCAGGTCGTCGATTTTGTGGACCACGGATCTGGCGTTGGTGAGGTGCAGACTCGGTAGTGGTTGCCTATGGGGCTGCCGTCGCAGCCGTTGCAAGACACCGGACCTGCAGCCTCGCTTCTGCTTCCTCTCTCTGCATCGCCTGCGCCGCCTCCCGGCCCCGATGACCAGCCATGGTGAGCCGGGCAGCCTCGCCAGTTCGTTCGGAATTTTGCGATCATAGCAAAATTCCTCTGTGATGGTTATTTCGCATCGATATCCAATGTTCACGATGTCCTGGCGGGTATATCGATGTTGTGCCTCAGTTGATGCCAATAAGAGCAAGCAAACACTAATAAAAAGTAAAAAGGAGCACTGTGAGGGGGAGCTGTTAGCCGCTGCGTCCATGCGCGCCGCCATAACAGCTACACCAAACGTTTCCAATGTAAATTTCCACATTTATAGAGTGTAAAAAGGCATCCTGAAGCCTGGGAAGTCATTAATTTGATTGTCCAGTATTTCCTTCATGAGATATTGCAACACTTAGAAAAAGTGTACAGCGCCAGCAGACAATGAATTTTCAGCACTAAAAAAACGAAACTTCATTAACAGCTAAACCAAACGTTTCCAATGTAAATTTCCACATTTATAGAGTGTAAAAAGGCATCCTGAAGCCTGGGAAGTCATTAATTTGATTGTCCAGTATTTCCCTTATGAGATAATGCCTCACATAGCAAATGTGTACAGTGCGAGCTGAAAATGCATTTTCAGCACTAAAAAACCAAACTTTTATAACAGCTAAACCAAACGTTTCCAATGTACATTTCCACCTTTATATAGTGTAGAAAGGCATCCTGAAGCCTGGAAAGTCATTAATTTGATTGTCCAGTATTTCCTTCATGAGATATTGCAACACTTAGAAAAAGTGTACAGCGCCAGCAGACAATGAATTTTCAGCACTAAAAAAACGAAACTTCATTAACAGCTAAACCAAACGTTTCCAATGTAAATTTCCACATTTATAGAGTGTAAAAAGGCATCCTGAAGCCTGGGAAGTCATTAATTTGATTGTCCAGTATTTCCCTTATGAGATAATGCCTCACATAGCAAATGTGTACAGTGCGAGCTGAAAATGCATTTTCAGCACTAAAAAACCAAACTTTTATAACAGCTAAACCAAACGTTTCCAATGTAAATTTCCACCTTTATATAGTGTAAAAAGACATCCTGAAGCCTGGGCAGTCATTAATTTGATTGTCCAGTATTTCCCTTATGAGATAATGCCTCACATAGCAAATGTGTACAGTGCGAGCTGAAAATGCATTTTCAGCACTAAAAAAACCAAACTTTTATAACAGCTAAACCAAACGTTTCCAATGTAAATTGCCACCTTTATATAGTGTAAAAAGACATCCTGAAGCCTGGGCAGTCATTAATTTGATTGTCCAGTATTTCCTTCATGAGATATTGCAACACTTAGAAAAAGTGTACAGCGCCAGCAGACATTGAATTTTCAGCACTAAAAAAACGAAACTTCATTAACAGCTACACCAAACGTTTCCAATGTAAATTTCCACATTTATAGAGTGTAAAAAGGCATCCTGAAGCCTGGGAAGTCATTAATTTGATTGTCCAGTATTTCCCTTATGGATAATGCCTCACATAGCAAATGTGTACAGTGCGAGCTGAAAATGCATTTTCAGCATTAAAAAACCCAACTTTTATAACAGCTAAACCAAACGTTTCCAATGTAAATTTCCACCTTTATATAGTGTAAAAAGACATCCTGAAGCCTGGGCAGTCATTAATTTGATTGTCCAATATTTCCCTTTTGAGATAATGCCTCTCATAGCAAATGTGTACAGCGCGAGCTGAAAATGCATTTACAGCACTAAAAAACCAAACTTTTATAACAGCTAAACCAAACGTTTCCAATGTACATTTCCACCTTTATATAGTGTAGAAAGGCATCCTAAAGCCTGGAAAGTCATTAATTTGATTGTCCAGTATTTCCTTCATGAGATATTGCAACACTTAGAAAAAGTGTACAGCGCCAGCAGACAATGAATTTTCAGCACTAAAAAAACGACACTTCATTAACAGCTAAACTAAACGTTTCCAATGTAAATTTTCACCCTTATATAGTGTAAAAAGATATCCTGAAGCCTGGGCAGTCATTAATTTGATTGTCCAATATTTCCCTTATGAGATAATGCCTCTCATAGCAAATGTGTACAGCGCGAGCTGAAAATGCATTTACAGCACTAAAAAACCAAACTTTTATAACAGCTAAACCAAACGTTTCCAATGTACATTTCCACCTTTATATAGTGTAGAAAGGCATCCTGAAGCCTGGAAAGTCATTAATTTGATTGTCCAGTATTTCCTTCATGAGATATTGCAACACTTAGAAAAAGTGTACAGCGCCAGCAGACAATGAATTTTCAGCACTAAAAAAACGAAATTTCATTAACAGCTAAACTAAACGTTTCCAATGTAAATTTCCACCTTTATATAGTGTAAAAAGACATCCTGAAGCCTGGGCAGCCATTAATTTTATTGTCCAATATTTCCCTTATGAGATAATGCCTCTCATAGCAAATGTGTACAGCGCGATCTGAAAATGCATTTACAGCACTAAAAAACCAAACTTTTATAACAGCTAAACCAAACGTTTCCAATGTAAATTTCCACCTTTATATAGTGTAAAAAGACATCCTGAAGCCTGGGCAGTCATTAATTTGATTGTCCAATATTTCCCTTATGAGATAATGCCTCTCATAGCAAATGTGTACAGCGCGAGCTGAAAATGCATTTACAGCACTAAAAAACCAAACTTTTATAACAGCTAAACCAAACGTTTCCAATGTAAATTTCCACCTTTATATAGTGTAGAAAGGCATCCTGAAGCCTGGAAAGTCATTAATTTGATTGTCCAGTATTTCCTTCATGAGATATTGCAACACTTAGAAAAAGTGTACAGCGCCAGCAGACAATGAATTTTCAGCACTAAAAAAACGAAACTTCATTAACAGCTAAACCAAACGTTTCCAATGTAAATTTCCACATTTATAGAGTGTAAAAAGGCATCCTGAAGCCTGGGAAGTCATTAATTTGATTGTCCAGTATTTCCCTTATGAGATAATGCCTCACATAGCAAATGTGTACAGTGCGAGCTGAAAATGCATTTTCAGCATTAAAAAAACAAACTTTTATAACAGCTAAACCAAACGTTTGCAATGTAAATTTCCACCTTTATATAGTGTAAAAAGACATCCTGAAGCCTGGGCAGTCATTAATTTGATTGTCCAGTATTTCCCTTATGAGATAATGCCTCACATAGCAAATGTGTACAGCGCGAGCTGAAAATGCATTTACAGCACTAAAAAACCAAACTTTTATAACAGCTAAACCAAACGTTTCCAATGTAAATTTCCACCTTTATATAGTGTAAAAAGACATCCTGAAGCCTGGGCAGTCATTAATTTGATTGTCCAGTATTTCCCTTATGAGATAATGCCTCACATAGCAAATGTGTACAGTGCGAGCTGAAAATGCATTTACAGTTCTAAAAAACCAAACTTTTATAACAGCTAAACCAAACGTTTCCAATGTAAATTTCCACCTTTATATAGTGTAGAAAGGCATCCTGAAGCCTGGAAAGTCATTAATTTGATTGTCCAGTATTTCCTTCATGAGATATTGCAACACTTAGAAAAAGTGTACAGCGCCAGCAGACAATGAATTTTCAGCACTAAAAAAACGAAACTTCATTAACAGCTAAACCAAACGTTTCCAATGTAAATTTCCACATTTATAGAGTGTAAAAAGGCATCCTGAAGCCTGGGAAGTCATTAATTTGATTGTCCAGTATTTCCCTTATGAGATAATGCCTCACATAGCAAATGTGTACAGTGCGAGCTGAAAATGCATTTTCAGCACTAAAAAACCAAACTTTTATAACAGCTAAACCAAACGTTTCCAATGTAAATTTCCACCTTTATATAGTGTAAAAAGACATCCTGAAGCCTGGGCAGTCATTAATTTGATTGTCCAATATTTCCCTTTTGAGACAATGCCTCTCATAGCAAATGTGTACAGCGCGAGCTGAAAATGCATTTACAGCACTAAAAAAACAAACTTTTATAACAGCTAAACCAAACGTTTCCAATGTACATTTCCACCTTTATATAGTGTAGAAAGGCATCCTGAAGCCTGGAAAGTCATTAATTTGATTGTCCAGTATTTCCTTCATGAGATATTGCAACACTTAGTAAAAGTGTACGGCGCCAGCAGACAATGAATTTTCAGCACTAAAAAAACGACACTTCATTAACAGCTAAACTAAACGTTTCCAATGTAAATTTCCACCCTTATATAGTGTAAAAAGACATCCTGAAGCCTGGGCAGTCATTAATTTGATTGTCCAATATTTCCCTTATGAGATAATGCCTCTCATAGCAAATGTGTACAGCGCGAGCTGAAAATGCATTTACAGCACTAAAAAACCAAACTTTTATAACAGCTAAACCAAACGTTTCCAATGTACATTTCCACCTTTATATAGTGTAGAAAGGCATCCTGAAGCCTGGAAAGTCATTAATTTGATTGTCCAGTATTTCCTTCATGAGATATTGCAACACTTAGAAAAAGTGTACAGCGCCAGCAGACAATGAATTTTCAGCACTAAAAAAACGAAACTTCATTAACAGCTAAACCAAACGTTTCCAATGTAAATTTCCACCCTTATATAGTGTAAAAAGACATCCTGAAGCCTGGGCAGTCATTAATTTGATTGTCCAATATTTCCCTTATGAGATAATGCCTCACATAGCAAATGTGTACAGTGCGAGCTGAAAATGCATTTTCAGCACTAAAAAACCAAACTTTTATAACAGCTAAACCAAACGTTTCCAATGTAAATTTCCACCTTTATATAGTGTAAAAAGACATCCTGAAGCCTGGGCAGTCATTAATTTGATTGTCCAGTATTTCCCTTATGAGATAATGCCTCACATAGCAAATGTGTACAGTGCGAGCTGAAAATGCATTTTCAGCACTAAAAAAACCAAACTTTTATAACAGCTAAACCAAACGTTTCCAATGTAAATTTCCACCTTTATATAGTGTAAAAAGACATCCTGAAGCCTGGGCAGTCATTAATTTGATTGTCCAATATTTCCCTTCTTAGATAATGCCTCTCATAGCAAATGTGTACAGCGCGAGCTGAAAATGCATTTACAGCACTAAAAAACCAAACTTTTATAACAGCTAAACCAAACGTTTCCAATGTACATTTCCACCTTTATATAGTGTAGAAAGGCATCCTGAAGCCTGGAAAGTCATTAATTTGATTGTCCAGTATTTCCTTCATGAGATATTGCAACACTTAGAAAAAGTGTACAGCGCCAGCAGACAATGAATTTTCAGCACTAAAAAAACGAAACTTCATTAACAGCTAAACTAAAAGTTTCCAATGTAAATTTCCACCTTTATATAGTGTAAAAAGACATCCTGAAGCCTGGGCAGCCATTAATTTGATTGTCCAATATTTCCCTTATGAGATAATGCCTCTCATAGCAAATGTGTACAGCGCGAGCTGAAAATGCATTTACAGCACTAAAAAAACAAACTTTTATAACAGCTAAACCAAACGTTTCCAATGTAAATTTCCACCTTTATATAGTGTAAAAAGACATCCTGAAGCCTGGGCAGTCATTAATTTGATTGTCCAATATTTCCCTTATGAGATAATGCCTCTCATAGCAAATGTGTACAGCGCGAGCTGAAAATGCATTTACAGCACTAAAAAACCAAACTTTTATAACAGCTAAACCAAACGTTTCCAATGTAAATTTCCACCTTTAGATAGTGTAAAAAGACATCCTGAAGCCTGGGCAGTCATTAATTTGATTGTCCAGTATTTTCCTTATGAGATAATGCCTCACATAGCAAATGTGTACAGTGCGAGCTGAAAATGCATTTTCAGCACTAAAAAAACCAAACTTTTATAACAGCTAAACCAAACGTTTCCAATGTAAATTTCCACCTTTATATAGTGTAAAAAGACATCCTGAAGCCTGGGCAGTCATTAATTTGATTGTCCAATATTTCCCTTATGAGATAATGCCTCTCATAGCAAATGTGTACAGCGCGAGCTGAAAATGCATTTACAGCACTAAAAAAACAAACTTTTATAACAGCTAAACCAAACGTTTCCAATGTAAATTTCCACCTTTATATAGTGTAGAAAGGCATCCTGAAGCCTGGAAAGTCATTAATTTGATTGTCCAGTATTTCCTTCATGAGATATTGCAACACTTAGAAAAAGTGTACAGCGCCAGCAGACAATGAATTTTCAGCACTAAAAAAACGAAACTTCATTAACAGCTAAACCAAACGTTTCCAATGTAAATTTCCACATTTATAGAGTGTAAAAAGGCATCCTGAAGCCTGGGAAGTCATTAATTTGATTGTCCAGTATTTCCCTTATGAGATAATGCCTCACATAGCAAATGTGTACAGTGCGAGCTGAAAATGCATTTTCAGCACTAAAAAACCAAACTTTTATAACAGCTAAACCAAACGTTTCCAATGTAAATTTCCACCTTTATATAGTGTAAAAAGACATCCTGAAGCCTGGGCAGTCATTAATTTGATTGTCCAATATTTCCCTTTTGAGATAATGCCTCTCATAGCAAATGTGTACAGCGCGAGCTGAAAATGCATTTAGAGCACGAAAAAAACAAACTTTTATAACAGCTAAACCAAACGTTTCCAATGTAAATTTCCACCTTTATAGAGTGTAAAAAGGCATCCTGAAGCCTGGGAAGTCATTAATTTGATTGTCCAGTATTTCCCTTATGAGATAATGCCTCACATAGCAAATGTGTACAGTGCGAGCTGAAAATGCATTTTAAGCACTAAAAAACCAAACTTTTATAACAGCTAAACCAAACGTTTCCAATGTAAATTTCCACCTTTATATAGTGTAAAAAGACATCCTGAAGCCTGGGCAGTCATTAATTTGATTGTCCAATATTTGCCTTATGAGATAATGCCTCTCATAGCAAATGTGTACAGCGCGAGCTGAAAATGCATTTACAGCACTAAAAAACCAAACTTTTATAACAGCTAAACCAAACGTTTCAAATGTAAATTTCCACCTTTATATAGTGTAGTAAGGCATCCTGAAGCCTGGAAAGTCATTAATTTGATTGTCCAGTATTTCCTTCATGAGATATTGCAACACTTAGAAAGAGTGTACAGCGCCAGCAGACAATGAATTTTCAGCACTAAAAAAACGAAACTTCATTAACAGCTAAACCAAACGTTTCCAATGTAAATTTCCACATTTATAGAGTGTAAAAAGGCATCCTGAAGCCTGGGAAGTCGTTAATTTGATTGTCCAGTATTTCCCTTATGAGATAATGCCTCACATAGCAAATGTGTACAGCGCGAGCTGAAAATGCATTTACAGCACTAAAAAAACAAACTTTTATAACAGCTAAACCAAACGTTTCAAATGTAAATTTCCACCTTTATATAGTGTAGTAAGGCATCCTGAAGCCTGGAAAGTCATTAATTTGATTGTCCAGTATTTCCTTCATGAGATATTGCAACACTTAGAAAGAGTGTACAGCGCCAGCAGACAATGAATTTTCAGCACTAAAAAAACGAAACTTCATTAACAGCTAAACCAAACGTTTCCAATGTAAATTTCCACATTTATAGAGTGTAAAAAGGCATCCTGAAGCCTGGGAAGTCGTTAATTTGATTGTCCAGTATTTCCCTTATGAGATAATGCCTCACATAGCAAATGTGTACAGTGCGAGCTGAAAATGCATTTTCAGCATTAAAAAACCCAACTTTTATAACAGCTAAACCAAACGTTTCCAATGTAAATTTCCACCTTTATATAGTGTAAAAAGACATCCTGAAGCCTGGGCAGTCATTAATTTGATTGTCCAATATTTCCCTTTTGAGATAATGCCTCTCATAGCAAATGTGTACAGCGCGAGCTGAAAATGCATTTACAGCACTAAAAAACCAAACTTTTATAACAGCTAAACCAAACGTTTCCAATGTACATTTCCACCTTTATATAGTGTAGAAAGGCATCCTGAAGCCTGGAAAGTCATTAATTTGATTGTCCAGTATTTCCTTCATGAGATATTGCAACACTTAGAAAGAGTGTACAGCGCCAGCAGACAATGAATTTTCAGCACTAAAAAAACGAAACTTCATTAACAGCTAAACCAAACGTTTCCAATGTAAATTTCCACATTTATAGAGTGTAAAAAGGCATCCTGAAGCCTGGGAAGTCGTTAATTTGATTGTCCAGTATTTCCCTTATGAGATAATGCCTCACATAGCAAATGTGTACAGTGCGAGCTGAAAATGCATTTTAAGCACTAAAAAACCAAACTTTTATAACAGCTAAACCAAACGTTTCCAATGTAAATTTCCACCTTTATATAGTGTAAAAAGACATCCTGAAGCCTGGAAAGTCATTAATTTGATTGTCCAGTATTTCCTTCATGAGATATTGCAACACTTAGAAAGAGTGTACAGCGCCAGCAGACAATGAATTTTCAGCACTAAAAAAACGAAACTTCATTAACAGCTAAACCAAACGTTTCCAATGTAAATTTCCACATTTATAGAGTGTAAAAAGGCATTCTGAAGCCTGGGAAGTCGTTAATTTGATTGTCCAGTATTTCCCTTATGAGATAATGCCTCACATAGCAAATGTGTACAGTGCGAGCTGAAAATGCATTTTAAGCACTAAAAAACCAAACTTTTATAACAGCTAAACCAAACGTTTCCAATGTAAATTTCCACCTTTATATAGTGTAGAAAGGCATCCTGAAGCCTGGAAAGTCATTAATTTGATTGTCCAGTATTTCCTTCATGAGATATTGCAACACTTAGAAAGAGTGTACAGCGCCAGCAGACAATGAATTTTCAGCACTAAAAAAACGAAACTTCATTAACAGCTAAACCAAACGTTTCCAATGTAAATTTCCACATTTATAGAGTGTAAAAAGGCATCCTGAAGCCTGGGAAGTCGTTAATTTGATTGTCCAGTATTTCCCTTATGAGATAATGCCTCACATAGCAAATGTGTACAGTGCGAGCTGAAAATGCATTTTCAGCATTAAAAAACCCAACTTTTATAACAGCTAAACCAAACGTTTCCAATGTAAATTTCCACCTTTATATAGTGTAAAAAGACATCCTGAAGCCTGGTAAAGGAGTGGAAGAGTTGAAACCTGGCTAGTTTTATTCGATGTCCTGCATCTTGTGTCACTGTTATTCTGTGGAATGCTGAGTGTGTGGCTGGTGAAGTTGGAAAAAGAAAGTGAAAGAATGTGAGGTTTGGGAGGTTTTAGGTTGGTGCCTGGCGCAGACAGACACCTCGAGCGGGAAGGGGTCGACAAGAAACTGGACCCTTCAGCCACAAGCAGGAGGGGCCACCACTTGAAGAAAGACCAAGAGAAGCAAGCTAAAGTTAACTGCAGCATACACATAGCCAATAGAATCATGCCAGGATGCCTTTGTCTCTGTGTCATTTGCATATTGTGTCTATAAATTAATGCTGAACAGCGAAGACAAAGAGAGCTGCTGTATTGAGAGGGACCCAAACTCAAGTTGTAGATTTGTGTGTTAGGAATAAATCCACTCGTGTGTGAAAATGCCGGCTTCCTGATACCTTTCTATTGCAGAACGAGCGCGCATATTGTTGGATGAATGAGAGTTGGGTAAAGTCACAAATTGGAGTCAGATTATTAATTTGAGTTTACATTGGTTTAAAATTAAATTCTAACATTGATTTAAAGATAAATTCCAACAATTATGGTGACCCTGACGTGATGCATGAGAGGTAAAAGAAGTTTGGAACTTCGAGAAAAACCACATGAGACTGGGTCTCGCACGTCCACACCAGGTGACGACCTGAGAAAGGATAAAGTATAAAAGAGCCACACATCCGACCATCTTTCCTCTTGGGCCCACAGTGAAACAAGGTAAGCAGAACCCTTTCAAATTCTGCACATTGGCAACGCTAAATTATAAGAGGAAGGAGGAGCGGAACGTAGTAAGCGTAAAAGTGTTGGACGCTATTAGGGTGTAAAATCTGGGATTTACCTTCTAGCATAATTAATGGCGCAAAAGTAAAGTAGTATACTTAAAAAAAAAAAATAAAAAGTGTTACAGTGTGGACGTTAGTAGGGTCTGAAATCTGGGATTTACCTACTAGAATAGTTTGGAACTATTCGTGGTTAAGATACGGTATAAAATCTGGGATTTACGTATCGGGACACGGTTTAAAATCTGGGATTTACGTGTCTGTGTGGAAGCTGTGTGAATGTGAAGGCTAAAATTGTTCTGCGTAAGAAGTGGTTGGGACACACACGAGTGGATTTCAAGATGGCGAAGGAGAGTAAGTGTGATAGTGGTCTCGGGTGTGGCACGGAGATTAAGGATAAATTCATAAAAATGAAACATAAAAAAGAGAAGAAAAACATGAAGTAGGGATGAAATAAGAAAAGAGAAAGAAAGAAAGCTAGAGAAAAGAGAAGAAATTGTGTCAGTGTAGAGATTGGAAGTTCAATAAGAAAAGAGAAAGGAACAATTAATGTTCCATTGAAAGGAGGATGATTAAACAGGCAGTATTGAAGAAGGTGTGACTTGAACAAATGAAAAGGATAAGAATTAGGGTCTGCTGTAAGGAGGAATTGAAGAAATAAATATTTTATGTTTCATACTTTAGTTGATGGTCTTTCTATTAAGGTAACTGTAATTAGTAACTGGAATGAAATGCACAGATGGAAATGACACAAAGAAAAAAAAGATTGGTGTTATGAAATCATAATTGAATGAAGCTTTTGAGAGCATGAGAAAACTTTGCAAGAGCATAGGTGGTTCCTGACTTTGTAGGTTGTGATTTGATACCTTGATTGTTTGAGTGGCTTTGGTAAGGCTACAGTGAATTTGGAAAATTAAAGGAAAAAATAAGAGTGAGAAAGATTTTACAGAAGGCAATGGGTAGAGGTGTAATCGTAAAATCATGAGTGTGCTCTAACAAAGAGTTAACAGCTCTTTGAAGTTAGATGCTCATTCCCAAGTAGGGGGAGGAAGTCAGAGAAAGAGGATGAAGTGATTGAAAAAGTGGAAGAAAAGACGGAATGTCTGAGAGGCATTTATCCACAGTTGCCAGACTCGCAACAGTATGTGTTTGAGCCGCCGCCCGATCCGACGGCGCCATTAATGGGGGGGGAGCAGAATGGTTTGAGATGCAAAAGATAACGATTCAAGGATGGCACCAGCGACCATACAATTGATCGAACAGGCTGTGAATAATGAGAGAGAGGGTGCGCGGAGAACAGCAGGGGAGTGTGGAGACGCCCGTGCTTGCCCCGGGGGGGGGAAGCACCAGCAGGAACATGTAAACATTTCAGACACAAGAGGAAAAACAGGCATCAATGGCAGTCGTTAACTGATTGAAAAGGAAGATATGCCTTTTGGTGCTCTCGAAAGAAGGTCACAGTCTTTTTGTTTCAGAGGTGTGTCTCGGCACCCCCCTCGATGTTGCTGACGATCTAATCTTCAGGCATCTGCCTCTACTTGAGGTGTTCTCATGTGGTCGAGCATGGGTCGCACCATGGAGCAATTTTTTTTGCAGTGCTAGTGTAGTAAGGTACGGGATAAAATATATGTATTCAACCTAACAATAAATACAAATTAGCAGGGAATTAGAACACAAGTTAAATACTGAAACATGCAGGGGATGCCTGAGGAACAGCAGGGCGGCGACAATCTTATTAAAATTTAAATTTTTAAGCAAAGGGATTGTGGTTTTGGGATAAATTTTAAGTGAAGTATCCTATGAACATGTTGAAAGAAAATCTTTGGAAAGGGGAATATCTAGCCATTGGAGATTGGTTTACCAAATATAAAGTTGGACTAAATAGTTTTGTAGATGATTTATTAACTGATGTGTATTAAATGTGACAAAGGTGGAAGACAGATGTTTTTTTTTGACTGTACGACGCGAACGCTGACATGACAATTTTAGAGGATATGACATCATTCCATAAATACCAGACTGCTAACATTCGCATCTATGAGCTGTTTGATGTCACAGGTGCAGTTTCGTCAGCTACGTCCTTGAGAGGAGAAACAACTTCACGGGGAGTGAATGGGAAAATCCAGAGACCCACAGTTGTAAATTTTGGCATACGCTGGCTAAATTAAGGCAAAATTATGGATCTGCCAGCACAAATCTCAGTGAAATCAAGGCGGACGCGCCAAGGGAGGGGTCTCTGTGTGGAATTGGAAAGTATCGTTTGGTGAATGAAAGTGTGAAAGAAAAGTGTTTGTATGCATATGTGGTTTGAGTGAATGTTTAAGGGACGGGCCTCAGGACAGAAAATTGTTTGAGGTCACCGGCAAGCCCTTACAGTACTTAGGATGCGATGGGTGGACAGGCCTGATCAACCTGAATCCCTATTGCACTCCCGAGTATTGATTTTCAAATTGTTTTTGGAGAAAGATTGGAGTAATTAAATTCAAGCATCAAGTGAATGATTGATTGACGTTATTACACAAAATTTATGCAAAACTGAAAGTTTTGGAAGGAAGATAATTTGTCTCTTCTCACTGGCAATTGCCACACCTCCAGTTATCTCCACAGGTTTGAGGTGACATGTGACCAGTGTGACCAGAAGGCCAGAGAATGCTTCAAATAGCGCCTCACCACTACCATCCCAGAGGTTCTCCTCAACAAGGAGGGAGATATAAGATATATTCACATTGGATGCGCGACTAGATAACACACACCCAGTCCAGGATAGGGCAAAATTTTCTTGGATTGTTCAGACTTTTCCATATAATACAGCACCACAGCAGTGATACTTGAAGTTAATGTCGAATTAGTGGCACTGTTTTTATGGAAAATTACTCACTTAACGCAAGGGTAAGTTGTTGTAGAGGAGATATTTCAGACAAAAATGACCCTGAAGTGGTCACAAGCACGTGTCTCATGTTGGATGTATGAAATTTTATTCTGATATTTTCCATTGTAACGTATTTCATTGTATTTAGGACTAAGACATTGTAAAACACTGTTTGGAAGAACTTATAGAATACCTCAAATTTAAGAACAAATGGGAAATAGATGTTGAAGCAACTTTAGTTGACCATATGTGAAAAATGTTAGGAAAACAAAAGACAGGCGCAAATTTAGAGTGACAAAGCTCTTTCCGTCTCCCAGCAGGGGCAGTAATCTAGTAAAGCCAGGATACTGGGTGCTTGTAAGAAGTTTGAAGATAAGACATTTGTAATTACCCAAGGGGGAAGGAGGGGTTAGTAACAGCTCTCACAGCTGTAAAGATAGCAGAAAGGTCAACATTGGTTTATTTGACACGTTGTAAAGAGGTCACGTTGGTTGAAATCTCCTACAAAGGAGACACCAGACTAAGAGGTTTATACAGAGTTACAAGCGGGACAAAATTTATTTCAGAGGAACTATCCTCACTTGAGGCCGAGGCCAGATCTGCTGACCAGCATGATGGTCACCAGCTAAATGGGGACACCTCAGGTGAGATTGGCTGTGCCGTGCATCAGATATTTCTGGCCCGTTGGGGTCGATGTTGCTGTGTCTTTCAGGTGGGGAAAAGGGAGACAGGCCTGGTCTATGTGGCCAGGGCGAGACGTGAATAGAGTGAGACTTCCGGCAGTGACCCATCCAATAATGTCGACATTACACAGCTGTTCCAGTTGGCCGTCCACAAGGGCGTGCCCCTCCCAGTGGCAGAAATCAGGCGAAATAGTCCATCAATGAGAAATGCTACTCGGGCAAAGTAGAACACATTGTGTACATAATTTTGCACGACATCAGAAAAGGAAAATATGGGATTGGATTAAGGAGCGTGACTAAAATTGTTGTACTTGCAGGTTTAGAAGGCCAAGAGAGATAAGAAAAAAGGAGGCAGCTGCTCCTTCCACTTCTGCTGCTTCTGGGCAAGGTTCGGGTGACGCAGCGCCACAGCAGACTGGCTGCTGTCCATAGCAGGCCGGTCAACGAGGTTGGGTTTGCAGTAACAGAGGTACGGGTGGTTATGGACGGGGGTTGTGAGTGGGGTGTGCTCTGGCTGCGGGGTGTGGGGTCACTGGGTGATGAGCTGTCCATGCCGAGCCACTTTCTGGAATGTGCCATCCTCCGGTGCCATATCTGTCACAAAGAGCTCCACCAGCGCAGGGGGCGCCACCGTTACCCACTCCCAACGCACTTGACACAAACCCGCTCGTACCCCATTCCATGACAGGGGGCCGCGGAGCTTCAGCGTTCGAGGACTAGCAGGTCCTAGCATTCCGGGGACGGTGGATGGACAAGTTTTCGATGGTGCTGGATATTGGGGCGAGCTATGAGCTCCTTCCGCAACCCCCACTGAGCCATGTGGACTCTCAAGATTGCCTGAGTCACTGCCATTGACTGAACGATCACTGGAATTCGAGTGGCATTCCCGGATGGGACTGAACTTGACTCTGCACATCCGTCATAGGGAGCATATGTCGTGCTCTCTTCCTTCCCAGTGGCTAAACTGAACTGAAACATTTGAGGGCAGCTCTGAAACCTGGTTCCCATGCTCCCGCGGTGGGTATGCCCTGTTCTTGCTCTGGTCTGAGTGGTTTAGCAACCGCCACCCTTTCAATTCACCGATTGACATATCACATTGTACATGTGATCACAAACATGATTTGGTTTATCAAAAATGCACTCATCCAAATTTAGTCATGAGTGCATCTTGCGTTAGAATTATATATTTGTTATGTCTACCTGCGTTGCCTCGCACGCGTGCCTTGTCCCTGGACAGCGGAAATGGTATGAATTGTTTACTTTCGCCGAGCCACAAATCGCATTGAATATTGATGAGCGTCATCATACTAGAGGTCTAGACCCCATAGTTGTTGCACAATCGGGAGATCATATATCAGCACCGACTACAAATTCTTTGGTTTTGGGAACATTACTAAATTTCAAAATTTCCAGGGAAGGGTCGCTCGGAAATGGTAGTTCTGTGTGTGTCTCTGCTAGAGGTGTTGTGGACCCAGGGCCCGACTGATTTGGGGCTCGGCTCCACAGCTCCGCGATTGTTTTTACTGTCTCTACCCCCTCCCCCAGTTGACAGAATCAGTGTGGGCACAGCCTGTAGGTGGATTGAGCCAATCATGAGACAATAGGAGGTGAAGACTGCAGCGGTCTTGGAGCTGTCTATGTCTTGTAGAGCACCTTTTCTTCCCATAAAAAAAAAAAAAGAAAAAATAGAGGTTTAATTCGGTATCTGCGTTATTATAGTTTTGGGATTTTTTATTTTAAGCATAAATGGTTACTATTTCATTTGTGTTGCTTTAAAATTTGTCAATTAACAGTCAAAATTGGAGCGTTAGCTCGAGGCTTAATTTGTAATCTCGGAACACAGTTAGATATTTGAACTCAGTGAACTCAGCATCACTGGAGTCGGACATCACTCCGTACATCAACCTCCGGGTGCTTTCCCGGAGGTGGACTCAATCTCGCTGATAAGGACAGTTTAGAGTTCTGGCTAGAACCTCACGCGCCACCCAATTGGGAACTACAGGACAAAAGTGGTACCATAACTCACAGTTGCGCCCGGCCCCAGTATTTGTGCCCGCCAAGGTTGAGCTTAGAGGTTGACCGCCCGGACGGGCAGGTCAAGAGAGGGAATGTGTAGATGGCATGAATTGGATCAAAGTCAGACACTTTCGAGTCTGAACAAAGACGATGACGATGCAAATGTTTAACTTATTGACTATTTTGCTTGCTGGCGTGTGCTTTGTGTGGACGATGTTGGCGTTTGAACATAGGATGCGGGATGACAGAAGTGATGGAGCGAAAGGAGCATGTAATGGAATGGTATGGTATGGAGCAGAGCGAGATGATGGTAAGACGCTGACACAGACACAACAACTACTGCTAAATCTGAAATGTAAACAACCGACACAGGTGAACACTTGGGTGACAATTTTAATTGGACACACCCATGGAATGATGTGGGAATAAAAAAGAAAGAGCCTATTTTTGACACCCAAGTTGCAAAACAGAAGTTCACCTGCCTAAAAGTTAAATGGGACGGGTCCTGGGATTGGAAATATCCAGGAGTCATGGTGTAATGAAAATGTGTCTTTGCCAGTAGGAATCCCTCTCGCTCGTGATGATGTTTGGCTGTGGTGTGGAGAGAAAGTGCTGTACGATAGGCTTCCCACCAATGCCTCAGGTAAGTGCGCCCTGGTAACGCTGATCATGCCAGTTAGTGTGACAGCCTTAGATCTGGCCAAAATGGAGTGGGAATGTGTTGGACAATGGGGAAGAGTCCCCTTCCTTAACAGGAAGAGAAGGGACATGCATGAATGGTTGAATGCAGGAGATCCCACATATATAGATGCAATTGGAGTCCCAAGAGGGGTCCCTGACGAGTATAAATTGGTGGATCAAATTGCGGCAGGATGGGAGAGTATTTTCCTGTTTGTTACGGTAAACAAAAATGTGGACCGGATTAATTATGTTCATTATAATGTCCAACGATTGGCGAACTTCACCACCTCGGCACTCCAGGCAGTGCATGAGCAATTGGCTGCCACATCTCTGATGGCATTCCAAAATAGAATGGGCTTAGATATGGTGTTGGCTGAAAGAGGAGGAGTGTGTAGTATTTTTGGGGATCAGTGTTGTACTCTGATTCCCAACAATACATCTCCTGACGGTCGCCTTACCAAGGCATTGGAGGGTCTGCGCACGTTAAGTGACAAAATGAAGGAGCACTCAGGTGTGGACACCAGTTGGTACTCTGACTGGTTAAACATCTTTGGCAAATATAAAAGCTTGATTGCATCAGTACTGATTTCTATCGCTGTGTTTGCCGCTATTATGGTGTTATGTGGATGTTGTTGTATTCCATGTATCAGATCATTAACTGTTAAGACAATTGAACGCACGTTGGGGCCGCTCCCTTCTGGTGGCCAGTACATGATGATCCCTCAGAAGGACCCCCAGGAGGGGGAGACAGCTGTGGCCCTCCGGGAGTCCGGGATGTGAGTATGTGTAGATGGCCTCAGCGACCTGAGGCCATGAGGAGGGAATGAAATTTTCTATTGATTTTTAAGTTTTACTAATTCTCTATTGATTTTTAAGTTTTACTAATTCTCTATTGATTTTTAATTTTTACTAGTTTTCTATTGATTTTTAATTTTTACTCATTTTTATTGATCTTTAGTCTTTTACTAACTCTCTATTGAGCTTTACCTCACATTCTATTGATTTGTAAGTTGTTACTAACTTTTCATTGTTTGATTTTTAGCTCGTGTTTAACAATAAAATAAGGGGTTCGAGTGATGACCTCAGTTGTCTGAGGTCATGAGAGGGAATAAAGGAGTGGAAGAGTTGAAACCTGGCTAGTTTTATTCGATGTCCTGCATCTTGTGTCACTGTTATTCTGTGGAATGCTGAGTGTGTGGCTGGTGAAGTTGGAAAAAGAAAGTGAAAGAATGTGAGGTTTGGGAGGTTTTAGGTTGGTGCCTGGCGCAGACAGAC
Source organism: Idiotropiscis lumnitzeri (assembly GCF_059441095.1). Taxonomy (NCBI): domain Eukaryota; kingdom Metazoa; phylum Chordata; class Actinopteri; order Syngnathiformes; family Syngnathidae; genus Idiotropiscis; species Idiotropiscis lumnitzeri. The sequence continues at coordinate 2,686,254 of NW_028283564.1, read as the reverse complement.
ACCTCGAGCGGGAAGGGGTCGACAAGAAACTGGACCCTTCAGCCACAAGCAGGAGGGGCCACCACTTGAAGAAAGACCAAGAGAAGCAAGCTAAAGTTAACTGCAGCATACACATAGCCAATAGAATCATGCCAGGATGCCTTTGTCTCTGTGTCATTTGCATATTGTGTCTATAAATTAATGCTGAACAGCGAAGACAAAGAGAGCTGCTGTATTGAGAGGGACCCAAACTCAAGTTGTAGATTTGTGTGTTAGGAATAAATCCACTCGTGTGTGAAAATGCCGGCTTCCTGATACCTTTCTATTGCAGAACGAGCGCGCATATTGTTGGATGAATGAGAGTTGGGTAAAGTCACAAATTGGAGTCAGATTATTAATTTGAGTTTACATGGGTTTAAAATTAAATTCTAACATTGATTTAAAGATAAATTCCAACACTGGGCAGTCATTAATTTGATTGTCCAATATTTCCCTTTTGAGATAATGCCTCTCATAGCAAATGTGTACAGCGCGAGCTGAAAATGCATTTACAGCACTAAAAAACCAAACTTTTATAACAGCTAAACCAAACGTTTCCAATGTACATTTCCACCTTTATATAGTGTAGAGAGGCATCCTGAAGCCTGGAAAGTCATTAATTTGATTGTCCAGTATTTCCTTCATGAGATATTGCAACACTTAGAAAAAGTGTACAGCGCCAGCAGACAATGAATTTTCAGCACTAAAAAAACGACACTTCATTAACAGCTAAACTAAACGTTTCCAATGTAAATTTCCACCCTTATATAGTGTAAAAAGACATCCTGAAGCCTGGGCAGTCATTAATTTGATTGTCCAATATTTCCCTTATGAGATAATGCCTCTCATAGCAAATGTGTACAGCGCGAGCTGAAAATGCATTTACAGCACTAAAAAACCAAACTTTTATAACAGCTAAACCAAACGTTTCCAATGTACATTTCCACCTTTATATATTGTAGAAAGGCATCCTGAAGCCTGGAAAGTCATTAATTTGATTGTCCAGTATTTCCTTCATGAGATATTGCAACACTTAGAAAAAGTGTACAGCGCCAGCAGACAATGAATTTTCAGCACTAAAAAAACGAAACTTCATTAACAGCTAAACCAAACGTTTCCAATGTAAATTTCCACATTTATAGAGTGTAAAAAGGCATCCTGAAGCCTGGGAAGTCATTAATTTGATTGTCCAGTATTTCCCTTATGAGATAATGCCTCACATAGCAAATGTGTACAGTGCGAGCTGAAAATGCATTTTCAGCACTAAAAAACCAAACTTTTATAACAGCTAAACCAAACGTTTCCAATGTAAATTTCCACCTTTATATAGTGTAAAAAGACATCCTGAAGCCTGGGCAGTCATTAATTTGATTGTCCAGTATTTCCCTTATGAGATAATGCCTCACATAGCAAATGTGTACAGTGCGAGCTGAAAATGCATTTTCAGCACTAAAAAAACCAAACTTTTATAACAGCTAAACCAAACGTTTCAAATGTAAATTTTCACCTTTATATAGTGTAAAAAGACATCCTGAAGCCTGGGCAGTCATTAATTTGATTGTCCAATATTTCCCTTCTGAGATAATGCCTCTCATAGCAAATGTGTACAGCGCGAGCTGAAAATGCATTTACAGCACTAAAAAACCAAACTTTTATAACAGCTAAACCAAACGTTTCCAATGTACATTTCCACCTTTATATAGTGTAGAAAGGCATCCTGAAGCCTGGAAAGTCATTAATTTGATTGTCCAGTATTTCCTTCATGAGATATTGCAACACTTAGAAAAAGTGTACAGCGCCAGCAGACAATGAATTTTCAGCACTAAAAAAACGAAACTTCATGAACAGCTAAACTAAAAGTTTCCAATGTAAATTTCCACCTTTATATAGTGTAAAAAGACATCCTGAAGCCTGGGCAGCCATTAATTTGATTGTCCAATATTTCCCTTATGAGATAATGCCTCTCATAGCAAATGTGTACAGCGCGAGCTGAAAATGCATTTACAGCACTAAAAAACCAAACTTTTATAACAGCTAAACCAAACGTTTCCAATGTAAATTTCCACCTTTATATAGTGTAAAAAGACATCCTGAAGCCTGGGCAGTCATTAATTTGATTGTCCAATATTTCCCTTATGAGATAATGCCTCTCATAGCAAATGTGTACAGCGCGAGCTGAAAATGCATTTACAGCACTAAAAAACCAAACTTTTATAACAGCTAAACCAAACGTTTCCAATGTAAATTTCCACCTTTATATAGTGTAGAAAGGCATCCTGAAGCCTGGAAAGTCATTAATTTGATTGTCCAGTATTTCCTTCATGAGATATTGCAACACTTAGAAAAAGTGTACAGCGCCAGCAGACAATGAATTTTCAGCACTAAAAAAACGAAACTTCATTAACAGCTAAACCAAACGTTTCCAATGTAAATTTCCACATTTATAGAGTGTAAAAAGACATCCTGAAGCCTGAGAAGTCATTAATTTGATTGTCCAGTATTTCCCTTATGAGATAATGCCTCACATAGCAAATGTGTACAGTGCGAGCTGAAAATGCATTTTCAGCATTAAAAAACCCAACTTTTATAACAGCTAAACCAAACGTTTCCAATGTAAATTTCCACCTTTATATAGTGTAAAAAGACATCCTGAAGCCTGGGCAGTCATTAATTTGATTGTCCAATATTTCCCTTTTGAGATAATGCCTCTCATAGCAAATGTGTACAGCGCGAGCTGAAAATGCATTAACAGCACTAAAAAACCAAACTTTTATAACAGCTAAACCAAACGTTTCCAATGTACATTTCCACCTTTATATAGTGTAGAAAGGCATCCTGAAGCCTGGAAAGTCATTAATTTGATTGTCCAGTATTTCCTTCATGAGATATTGCAACACTTAGAAAAAGTGTACAGCGCCAGCAGACAATGAATTTTCAGCACTAAAAAAACGACACTTCATTAACAGCTAAACTAAACGTTTCCAATGTAAATTTCCACCCTTATATAGTGTAAAAAGACATCCTGAAGCCTGGGCAGTCATTAATTTGATTGTCCAATATTTCCCTTATGAGATAATGCCTCTCATAGCAAATGTGTACAGCGCGAGCTGAAAATGCATTTACAGCACTAAAAAAACAAACTTTTATAACAGCTAAACCAAACGTTTCCAATGTACATTTCCACCTTTATATAGTGTAGAAAGGCATCCTGAAGCCTGGAAAGTCATTAATTTGATTGTCCAGTATTTCCTTCATGAGATATTGCAACACTTAGAAAAAGTGTACAGCGCCAGCAGACAATGAATTTTCAGCACTAAAAAAACGAAACTTCATTAACAGCTAAACCAAACGTTTCCAATGTAAATTTCCACATTTATAGAGTGTAAAAAGGCATCCTGAAGCCTGGGAAGTCATTAATTTGATTGTCCAGTATTTCCCTTATGAGATAATGCCTCACATAGCAAATGTGTACAGTGCGAGCTGAAAATGCATTTTCAGCACTAAAAAACCAAACTTTTATAACAGCTAAACCAAACGTTTCCAATGTAAATTTCCACCTTTATATAGTGTAAAAAGACATCCTGAAGCCTGGGCAGTCATTAATTTGATTGTCCAGTATTTCCCTTATGAGATAATGCCTCACATAGCAAATGTGTACAGTGCGAGCTGAAAATGCATTTTCAGCACTAAAAAAACCAAACTTTTATAACAGCTAAACCAAACGTTTCCAATGTAAATTGCCACCTTTATATAGTGTAAAAAGACATCCTGAAGCCTGGGCAGTCATTAATTTGATTGTCCAGTATTTCCTTCATGAGATATTGCAACACTTAGAAAAAGTGTACAGCGCCAGCAGACATTGAATTTTCAGCACTAAAAAAACGAAACTTCATTAACAGCTAAACCAAACGTTTCCAATGTAAATTTCCACATTTATAGAGTGTAAAAAGGCATCCTGAAGCCTGGGAAGTCATTAATTTCATTGTCCAGTATTTCCCTTATGAGATAATGCCTCACATAGCAAATGTGTACAGTGCGAGCTGAAAATGCATTTTCAGCATTAAAAAACCCAACTTTTTTAACAGCTAAACCAAACGTTTCCAATGTAAATTTCCACCTTTATATAGTGTAAAAAGACATCCTGAAGCCTGGGCAGTCATTAATTTGATTGTCCAATATTTCCCTTTTGAGATAATGCCTCTCATAGCAAATGTGTACAGCGCGAGCTGAAAATGCATTTACAGCACTAAAAAACCAAACTTTTATAACAGCTAAACCAAACGTTTCCAATGTACATTTCCACCTTTATATAGTGTAGAAAGGCATCCTAAAGCCTGGAAAGTCATTAATTTGATTGTCCAGTATTTCCTTCATGAGATATTGCAACACTTAGAAAAAGTGTACAGCGCCAGCAGACAATGAATTTTCAGCACTAAAAAAACGACACTTCATTAACAGCTAAACCAAACGTTTCCAATGTAAATTTCCACATTTATAGAGTGTAAAAAGGCATCCTGAAGCCCGGGAAGTCATTAATTTGATTGTCCAGTATTTCCCTTATGAGATAATGCAACACTTAGAAAAAGTGTACAGCGCCAGCAGACAATGAATTTTCAGCACTAAAAAAACGAAACTTCATTAACAGCTAAACTAAACGTTTCCAATGTAAATTTCCACCCTTATATAGTGTAAAAAGACATCCTGAAGCCTGGGCAGTCATTAATTTGATTGTCCAATATTTCCCTTATGAGATAATGCCTCTCATAGCAAATGTGTACAGCGCGAGCTGAAAATGCATTTACATCACTAAAAAACCAAACTTTTATAACAGCTAAACCAAACGTTTCCAATGTACATTTCCACCTTTATATAGTGTAGAAAGGCATCCTGAAGCCTGGAAAGTCATTAATTTGATTGTCCAGTATTTCCTTCATGAGATATTGCAACACTTAGAAAAAGTGTACAGCGCCAGCAGACAATGAATTTTCAGCACTAAAAAAACGAAACTTCATTAACAGCTAAACCAAACGTTTCCAATGTAAATTTCCACATTTATAGAGTGTAAAAAGGCATCCTGAAGCCTGGGAAGTCATTAATTTGATTGTCCAGTATTTCCCTTATGAGATAATGCCTCACATAGCAAATGTGTACAGTGCGAGCTGAAAATGCATTTACAGTTCTAAAAAACCAAACTTTTATAACAGCTAAACCAAACGTTTCCAATGTAAATTTCCACCTTTATATAGTGTAGAAAGGCATCCTGAAGCCTGGAAAGTCATTAATTTGATTGTCCAGTATTTCCTTCATGAGATATTGCAACACTTAGAAAAAGTGTACAGCGCCAGCAGACAATGAATTTTCAGCACTAAAAAAACGAAATTTCATTAACAGCTAAACTAAACGTTTCCAATGTAAATTTCCACCTTTATATAGTGTAAAAAGACATCCTGAAGCCTGGGCAGCCATTAATTTGATTGTCCAATATTTCCCTTATGAGATAATGCCTCTCATAGCAAATGTGTACAGCGCGAGCTGAAAATGCATTTACAGCACTAAAAAACCAAACTTTTATAACAGCTAAACCAAACGTTTCCAATGTAAATTTCCACCTTTATATAGTGTAAAAAGACATCCTGAAGCCTGGGCAGTCATTAATTTGATTGTCCAATATTTCCCTTATGAGATAATGCCTCTCATAGCAAATGTGTACAGCGCGAGCTGAAAATGCATTTACAGCACTAAAAAACCAAAATTTTATAACAGCTAAACCAAACGTTTCCAATGTAAATTTCCACCTTTATATAGTGTAGAAAGGCATCCTGAAGCCTGGAAAGTCATTAATTTGATTGTCCAGTATCTCCTTCATGAGATATTGCAACACTTAGAAAAAGTGTACAGCGCCAGCAGACAATGAATTTTCAGCACTAAAAAAACGAAACTTCATTAACAGCTAAACCAAACGTTTCCAATGTAAATTTCCACATTTATAGAGTGTAAAAAGGCATCCTGAAGCCTGGGAAGTCATTAATTTGATTGTCCAGTATTTCCCTTATGAGATAATGCCTCACATAGCAAATGTGTACAGTGCGAGCTGAAAATGCATTTTCAGCATTAAAAAAACAAACTTTTATAACAGCTAAACCAAACGTTTCCAATGTAAATTTCCACCTTTATATAGTGTAGAAAGGCATCCTGAAGCCTGGAAAGTCATTAATTTGATTGTCCAGTATTTCCTTCATGAGATATTGCAACACTTAGAAAAAGTGTACAGCGCCAGCAGACAATGAATTTTGAGCACTAAAAAAACGAAACTTCATTAACAGCTAAACCAAACGTTTCCAATGTAAATTTCCACATTTATAGAGTGTAAAAAGGCATCCTGAAGCCTGGGAAGTCATTAATTTGATTGTCCAGTATTTCCCTTATGAGATAATGCCTCACATAGCAAATGTGTACAGTGCGAGCTGAAAATGCATTTTCAGCATTAAAAAAACAAACTTTTATAACAGCTAAACCAAACGTTTCCAATGTAAATTTCCACCTTTATATAGTGTAAAAAGACATCCTGAAGCCTGGGCAGTCATTAATTTGATTGTCCAGTATTTCCCTTATGAGATAATGCCTCACATAGCAAATGTGTACAGCGCGAGCTGAAAATGCATTTACAGCACTAAAAAAACAAACTTTTATAACAGCTAAACCAAACGTTTCCAATGTAAATTTCCACCTTTATATAGTGTAAAAAGACATCCTGAAGCCTGGGCAGTCATTAATTTGATTGTCCAATATTTCCCTTATGAGATAATGCCTCTCATAGCAAATGTGTACAGCGCGAGCTGAAAATGCATTTACAGCACTAAAAAACCAAACTTTTATAACAGCTAAACCAAACGTTTCCAATGTAAATTTCCACCTTTATATAGTGTAGAAAGGCATCCTGAAGCCTGGAAAGTCATTAATTTGATTGTCCAGTATTTCCTTCATGAGATATTGCAACACTTAGAAAAAGTGTACAGCGCCAGCAGACAATGAATTTTCAGCACTAAAAAAACGAAACTTCATTAACAGCTAAACTAAACGTTTCCAATGTATATTTCCACCTTTATATAGTGTAAAAAGACATCCTGAAGCCTGGGCAGTCATTAATTTGATTGTCCAATATTTCCCTTATGAGATAATGCCTCTCATAGCAAATGTGTACAGCGCGAGCTGAAAATGCATTTACAGCACTAAAAAACCAAACTTTTATAACAGCTAAACCAAACGTTTCAAATGTAAATTTCCACCTTTATATAGTGTAGAAAGACATCCTGAAGCCTGGGCAGTCATTAATTTGATTGTCCAGTATTTCCCTTATGAGATAATGCCTCACATAGCAAATGTGGACAGTGCGAGCTGAAAATGCATTTTCAGCACTAAAAAAACCAAACTTTTATAACAGCTAAACCAAACGTTTCCAATGTAAATTTCCACCTTTATATAGTGTAAAAAGACATCCTGAAGCCTGGGCAGTCATTAATTTGATTGTCCAATATTTCCCTTATGAGATAATGCCTCTCATAGCAAATGTGTACAGCGCGAGCTGAAAATGCATTTACAGCACTAAAAAACCAAACTTTTATAACAGCTAAACCAAACGTTTCCAATGTACATTTCCACCTTTATATAGTGTAGAAAGGCATCCTGAAGCCTGGAAAGTCATTAATGTCATTGTCCAGTATTTCCTTCATGAGATATTGCAACACTTAGAAAAAGTGTACAGCGCCAGCAGACAATGAATTTTCAGCGCTAAAAAAACGAAACTTCATTAACAGCTAAACTAAACGTTTCCAATGTAAATTTCCACCCTTATATAGTGTAAAAAGACATCCTGAAGCCTGGGCAGTCATTAATTTGATTGTCCAATATTTCCCTTATGAGATAATGCCTCACATAGCAAATGTGTACAGTGCGAGCTGAAAATGCATTTTCAGCACTAAAAAACCAAACTTTTATAACAGCTAAACCAAACGTTTCCAATGTAAATTTCCACCTTTATATAGTGTAAAAAGACATCCTGAAGCCTGGGCAGTCATTAATTTGATTGTCCAGTATTTCCCTTATGAGATAATGCCTCACATAGCAAATGTGGACAGTGCGAGCTGAAAATGCATTTTCAGCACTAAAAAAACCAAACTTTTATAACAGCTAAACCAAACGTTTCCAATGTAAATTTCCACCTTTATATAGTGTAAAAAGACATCCTGAAGCCTGGGCAGTCATTAATTTGATTGTCCAATATTTCCCTTATGAGATAATGCCTCTCATAGCAAATGTGTACAGCGCGAGCTGAAAATGCATTTACAGCACTAAAAAACCAAACTTTTATAACAGCTAAACCAAACGTTTCAAATGTAAATTTCCACCTTTATATAGTGTAGAAAGGCATCCTGAAGCCTGGAAAGTCATTAATTTGATTGTCCAGTATTTCCTTCATGAGATATTGCAACACTTAGAAAAAGTGTACAGCGCCAGCAGACAATGACTTTTCAGCACTAAAAAAACGAAACTTCATTAACAGCTAAACCAAACGTTTCCAATGTAAATTTCCACATTTATAGAGTGTAAAAAGGCATCCTGAAGCCTGGGAAGTCATTAATTTGATTGTCCAGTATTTCCCTTATGAGATAATGCCTCACATAGCAAATGTGTACAGTGCGAGCTGAAAATGCATTTTCAGCACTAAAAAACCAAACTTTTATAACAGCTAAACCAAACGTTTCCAATGTAAATTTCCACCTTTATATAGTGTAAAAAGACATCCTGAAGCCTGGGCAGTCATTAATTTGATTGTCCAGTATTTCCCTTATGAGATAATGCCTCACATAGCAAATGTGGACAGTGCGAGCTGAAAATGCATTTTCAGCACTAAAAAAACCAAACTTTTATAACAGCTAAACCAAACGTTTCCAATGTAAATTTCCACCTTTATATAGTGTAAAAAGACATCCTGAAGCCTGGGCAGTCATTAATTTGATTGTCCAATATTTCCCTTATGAGATAATGCCTCTCATAGCAAATGTGTACAGCGCGAGCTGAAAATGCATTTACAGCACTAAAAAACCAAACTTTTATAACAGCTAAACCAAACGTTTCCAATGTAAATTTCCACCTTTATATAGTGTAGAAAGGCATCCTGAAGCCTGGCAAGTCATTAATTTGATTGTCCAGTATTTCCTTCATGAGATATTGCAACACTTAGAAAAAGTGTACAGCGCCAGCAGACAATGAATTTTCAGCACTAAAAAAACGAAACTTCATTAACAGCTAAACCAAACGTTTCCAATGTAAATTTCCACATTTATAGAGTGTAAAAAGGCATCCTGAAGCCTGGGAAGTCATTAATTTGATTGTCCAGTATTTCCCTTATGAGATAATGCCTCACATAGCAAATGTGTACAGTGCGAGCTGAAAATGCATTTACAGCACTAAAAAAACAAACTTTTAGAACAGCTAAACCAAACGTTTCCAATGTAAATTTCCACCTTTATATAGTGTAGAAAGGCATCCTGAAGCCTGGAAAGTCATTAATTTGATTGTCCAGTATTTCCTTCATGAGATATTGCAACACTTAGAAAAAGTGTACAGCGCCAGCAGACAATGAATTTTCAGCACTAAAAAAACGAAACTTCATTAACAGCTAAACTAAACGTTTCCAATGTAAATTTCCACCTTTATATAGTGTAGAAAGGCATCCTGAAGCCTGGAAAGTCATTAATTTGATTGTCCAGTATTTCCTTCATGAGATATTGCAACACTTAGAAAAAGTGTACAGCGCCAGCAGACAATGAATTTTCAGCACTAAAAAAAACGAAACTTCATTAACAGCTAAACTAAACGTTTCCAATGTAAATTTCCACCTTTATATAGTGTAAAAAGACATCCTGAAGCCTGGGCAGTCATTAATTTGATTGTCCAATATTTCCCTTATGAGATAATGTGTGACGGTTCGGGCCGGGGAGGAGGGCGTGGCAGTTCTGTTTGTTACAGGTTCACGATCCACCCAGCCAGGCTCTCCTCCGGAGAAAGTGGGCGTCGGCTCCGGCGCACCTGCAGCTCGTTGCCGGCAATCAGCGCCGGCTTAAGAACCAGCCTCGCCAGGAGTCCGACGCCGGATTATCTTGTCACCTCACGTGGTACTGGCTCATGTCTCGTCTTGTTTCCCGTTCGCCTGACTCGCCTTGCTCTCGTGCTTGCTTGACCCCTGCTCTGCCGTCTCCCCCCTCTAGCCGACCTGAACCCGTCTGGTCCCGCTCCGCACGCCAGCGCCTCCGAGATCCCGCCCGGCAGACATCCCGCCAGCGCTCTCCGCTCCGCCGTGCTTCGCGCTACCACGCCAGCCCGACTTCGCCTCCCGACGCGTCTCGCTCGACCGCACCCTCGTCCGCGCCACCCGGCACTTGCCCGTCGGCTTCCTTCGACGTTGTCCTGGACGACGCCTGCCTGGTGGTGAACTCTCTCCAGCTCGCATCCCCACTCCAGCCCTCAATAAACCCTGTTTCCCACTCACCTGTCGCTTCCGGGTCCTCCTTCCTTCCCTCACGGTTCGTAGAACCGCGACAGAATAATCCGGCCAAGTTAATGGACCCCGCGACCACGGACCCCCTGGGCGAAACGCTTGCCCACCAGGGCAGCGTGCTCGAGCGCCATGATCGAATGCTGCAGGAAGTTCCGGGCTCCCTCCAGGTCATCCAACACCAGCTCTCGCACCTCTCTAACCAGGTGGGTTCACTCGCTCCCCCCTCCAACCTCCCCAGGGACGCGACCCTGGCCCCCCCGGCCGCCGCATTGCATTATGCGGGCGGTCGAGAGCCCCACGTTCCTACTCCCGAACCCTACTCCGGGGACTTGGGCTCGTGTAGCCAATTCTTACTCAGCACTTCCCTGGTTTTCGACCTCCAGCCCCACAGTTACGCTACCGAGCGGGCCAGGATCGCCTATACCATCAACTTGCTTCGCGGCCGCGCCGCCAAGTGGGCAACCGCATTGTGGGAGGCGGCGTCTCCTGCGATGTCGACTTACGCGGATTTCAGCCAGGAGTTACGCCGTGTCTTCGACCACCCGGTGCAGGGGCGCGAGGCGTCCCGCCGGCTTCTCTCCCTCCGACAGGGTTCCCGCTCCGCGGCCGATTTCTCGGTGGAATTCCGCATCCTGGCCCACGAGAGCCGTTGGAACGAGCCGGCTCTCCGCGAGGCGTTTCTCAACGGGTTGACCGACGCCCTCAAGGACGAGCTGGCGATCCGAGACGAAACCACGACGCTCGAAGAACTAATCGCCCTGGCCATCAAGGTGGACCATCGGTTGCGGGACCGGCAGGCTGATCGTTTCCGACGCCCCGCCAGAGTCGCCGCCCGGGCAGCCATTCCCCGACCCGAGGTTCGCTCGCCATCGCCGGTTCAGCTATCCACCGGCGCGGAGGAACCGATGCAGGTAGGAAGAACTACTCTGGACCCTCTGGAGCGCCAGCACCGTCGGTCCCATCAGCTCTGCCTGTATTGCGGCCTCCCCGGCCACGTCTTGATCCACTGTCCCAGTAACCCAAAAGAGCAGGCTCGTCGTTGAGGGAGAGCCCAACGCCGAGCCTGCTGGTCTCCGCTTCTGGCTCTTCTTCCCGGATGTCCATCTCCGCCCGGCTGCTGGGTCCACACACCCCCCGCTCGGTCACCGCGCTGGTCGACTCGGGGGCCGACGGCAGCTTCTTGGACCTGACCCTTGCCCGCCAGCTCGGCATCACCATGGAACCCATTCTGTCTCCCCGAAGGGTGGTCGCGCTGGACGGACATCTCATCGCCCGGGTCTCCCAACAGACCGCTCCCCTGACCCTCATCGTCTCTGGAAATCACCGGGAGTCCATCAGATTTTTTCTGATTCACTCTCCCCAGGTCCCCCTGGTCTTAGGGTTCCCCTGGCTCCAGACCCACAATCCCACCATCGATTGGAGGAGGTGCGTGCTGACAGGATGGAGTGAGTTCTGCCACTCCCACTGCCTGCGTTCAGCGGATCCGCCCCCTTCCTCTACGCTTCCCCCCCCCCCTCCCCCTGACGTCTCCTCCGTTCCCCCGGACTACCACGACCTGGCGCAGGTTTTCAACAAGGACCTTGCCCGTACCCTCCCGCCCCATCGTCCGTACGACTGCGCCATCGACCTCCTCCCGGGGGCCCCCCTGCCCAACACCCGGCTATACAACATCTCCAGGCCAGAGAAGGAGGCCATGGAGACGTACATCCGGGAGTCACTTGCGACCGGTCTCATCCGTCCCTCGTCTTCTCCTCTGGGCGCGGGCTTCTTTTTCGTAAAAAAGAAGGACGCCTCGCTCCGCCCCTGCATTGACTTCAAACCATTAAACCAAATAACGGTCAAAAACAAGTCTTCGCTCCCCCTCATCGACCCGTCGTTCGAACCCCTATGTGAGGCCCAGATTTTCTCAAAGTTGGACTTACGAAATGCTTACCACCTGGTCCGCATCAGGGAGGGGGACGAGTGGAAGACGGCATTCAACACACCATTGGGGCACTTTGAGTATCTGGTGATGCCTTTCGGACTTACCAACGCCCCCGCCGTCTTCCAGACCCTCATGACGGACGTTTTCCGCGACATGCTCAACCGGTTCGTATTCATATACCTCGACGACATCCTCATATTCTCCCGCTCTCTCGCAGATCACCGCCGGCATGTCCGACTGGTCCTCCAGCGCCTCCTGGAGAACCGCCTCTACGTGAAGCCCGAGAAATGCGAGTTCCACGTCCCTTCGGTGCCCTTCCTTGGCTACATCATCGCCAGGGGGCAACTTCGCCCCGACCCGGCCAAGATCCAGGCCGTGGCGGAGTGGCCCCAGCCCACCACCCGGAAGGAGCTGCAACGTTTTCTCGGATTCGCAAATTTCTACCGCCGTTTCATCCGGGACTACAGTAAGGTCGCCAGTCCACTCACCGCGCTTACGTCCACAGCCACCACATTCCAGTGGACCCCGGCGGCCGCCCAGGCCTTCACCCACCTGAAGAAGGCCTTCACCAGCGCCCCCGTACTCCGGCACCCAGACCCCGCCCTCCAGTTCATCGTGGAGGTGGACGCCTCCGACACCGGGGCGGGGGCCGTCCTCTCCCAGCGGGATCCCGGCACCCAGGTAGTCCATCCGTGTGCCTTCTTTTCCAGGCGCCTATCCCCCGCCGAGCGAAACTACGACGTGGGCAATCGAGAACTCCTCGCGGTGGTATGGGCTCTCCAGGAGTGGCGGCACTGGCTCGAGGGCACCTCGACCCCTTTTTTGGTCTGGACCGACCACAAAAACCTGGCATACCTGCAGTCCGCCAAGAGACTCAACCCCCGCCAGGCACGCTGGAACTTGTTCTTGAGCCGTTTCAATTTTACCCTCTCCTTCCGCCCCGGCTCGAACAATGGGAAGGCGGACGCCCTCTCACGTCAGTTCTCGCCCCCTGCCAGCCCTGACGCTCCGGAGCCCATTCTTCCCGCGGCCTGTCTACTGGGGGCGGCCACCTGGGACATCGAGCAGGTCGTCCGCAACGCTCAGGAGCAGCAACCAGACCCGCGCCCAGTCCCTTCCGACCGCTTGTTCGTTCCCGACACCGTGCGGTCACAGGTACTGCAATGGGGGCACTCATCCACACTCACCTGCCACCCGGGGGTGGCACGCACTCTCCGCTTCCTCCAGCAGCGTTTCTGGTGGCCCCGGATGGCTAAGGATACCCGGGAATTCGTGCGAGCCTGCTCCGTCTGCGCCCGCGGAAAGGCCTCCCACGCGGTCCCCGCCGGCCTCCTCCAGCCCCTGCCGATTCCAAGCCGTCCATGGTCGCACATCGCCCTGGACTTTGTTACCGGTCTCCCTCCGTCCAACGGACACACAGTCATCCTCACCCTGGTCGACAGGTTTTCCAAAAGCGTCCACTACGTCCCCCTGCCCAAGCTGCCCACCGCGCTTGAGACCGCCAAACTCGTCACCCAACACGTTTTCCGACCCCACGGCATCCCGGAGGACATCGTGTCCGACCGGGGCCCCCAGTTCGCTTCACAAGTTTGGCAGGAATTCTGCAAGGCAGTCGGGGCCACCGCCAGTCTCTCCTCGGGCTACCACCCCCAATCCAACGGCCAGACGGAGCGGGCCAACCAGGACCTGGAAGCCGCCCTCCGATGCGTGGTGGCCCGCAACCCGGACTCCTGGAGCGACGCACTACCCTGGGTCGAGTACGCCCATAACTCCCTCTCCACCACGGCCACAGGTATGTCTCCCTTCATGGTCTGTTTCGGTTACCAACCACCTCTCTTCAAGGACCAGGAGCATACCGTGGCCATTCCTTCCGTGGAGGAGCATCTCCGCCGGATCCGGGGGGTGTGGGTCGAAGCGAGGGCCGCCCTCATTCGAACAGCCCAGAGGACCAAGCGACTGGCTGATCGCCGCCGGTCCCCAGCCCCGGACTACGTGCCTGGCCAAATGGTGTGGCTCTCCTCACGCGATCTTCCCCTACAAGTCGAGTCTCGTAAGCTGGCTCCTCGCTTTATCGGTCCCTTTCCCGTCGAAAGAATCATCAACCCATGCTCTGTTCGACTCAAACTTCCCGACTCCCTGAAGATTCACCCCACATTCCATGTCTCCCTCCTCAAACCGGTATCCTCCAGCCCTCTGAGCCCTCCGGCGGCACCCCCCCCACCCCCCATGATAATAGACGACCACCCGGCTTACACGGTGGCAAAAGTCCTGGACGTTCGGCGCCGGGGCCGGGGCTACCAGTACCTGGTGGACTGGGAGGGTTACGGTCCGGAGGAGCGCTCCTGGATCTCCCGAAAACTGTTTTTGACCGACGCCCCCATCAGGGAGTTTTACGCACTTCACCCGGACAAGCCGGGTAGGACGCCAGGAGGCGTCCGTTAGGGGGGGGGTACTGTGACGGTTCGGGCCGGGGAGGAGGGCGTGGCAGTTCTGTTTGTTACAGGTTCACGATCCACCCAGCCAGGCTCTCCTCCGGAGAAAGTGGGCGTCGGCTCCGGCGCACCTGCAGCTCGTTGCCGGCAATCAGCGCCGGCTTAAGAACCAGCCTCGCCAGGAGTCCGACGCCGGATTATCTTGTCACCTCACGTGGTACTGGCTCATGTCTCGTCTTGTTTCCCGTTCGCCTGACTCGCCTTGCTCTCGTGCTTGCTTGACCCCTGCTCTGCCGTCTCCCCCCTCTAGCCGACCTGAACCCGTCTGGTCCCGCTCCGCACGCCAGCGCCTCCGAGATCCCGCCCGGCAGACATCCCGCCAGCGCTCTCCGCTCCGCCGTGCTTCGCGCTACCACGCCAGCCCGACTTCGCCTCCCGACGCGTCTCGCTCGACCGCACCCTCGTCCGCGCCACCCGGCACTTGCCCGTCGGCTTCCTTCGACGTTGTCCTGGACGACGCCTGCCTGGTGGTGAACTCTCTCCAGCTCGCATCCCCACTCCAGCCCTCAATAAACCCTGTTTCCCACTCACCTGTCGCTTCCGGGTCCTCCTTCCTTCCCTCACGGTTCGTAGAACCGCGACAGAATGCCTCTCATTGCAAATGTGTATAGCGCGAGCTGAAAATGCATTTACAGCACGAAAAAAACAAACTTTTATAACAGCTAAACCAAACGTTTCCAATGTAAATTTCTACCTTTATAGAGTGTAAAAAGGCATCCTGAAGCCCGGGAAGTCATTAATTTGATTGTCCAGTATTTCCCTTATGAGATAATGCAACACTTAGAAAAAGTGTACAGCGCCAGCAGACAATGAATTTTCAGCACTAAAAAAAACGAAACTTCATTAACAGCTAAACTAAACGTTTCCAATGTAAATTTCCACCCTTATATAGTGTAAAAAGACATCCTGAAGCCTGGGCAGTCATTAATTTGATTGTCCAGTATTTCCTTCATGAGATATTGCAACACTTAGAAAAAGTGTACAGCGCCAGCAGACAATGAATTTTCAGCGCTAAAAAAACGAAACTTCATTAACAGCTAAACTAAACGTTTCCAATGTAAATTTCCACCCTTATATAGTGTAAAAAGACATCCTGAAGCCTGGGCAGTCATTAATTTGATTGTCCAATATTTCCCTTATGAGATAATGCCTCTCATAGCAAATGTGTACAGCGCGAGCTGAAAATGCATTTACAGCACTAAAAAACCAAACTTTTATAACAGCTAAACCAAACGTTTCCAATGTAAATTGCCACCTTTATATAGTGTAAAAAGACATCCTGAAGCCTGGGCAGTCATTAATTTGATTGTCCAGTATTTCCTTCATGAGATATTGCAACACTTAGAAAAAGTGTACAGCGCCAGCAGACAATGAATTTTCAGCACTAAAAAAACGAAACTTCATTAACAGCTAAACCAAACGTTTCCAATGTAAATTTCCACATTTATAGAGTGTAAAAAGGCATCCTGAAGCCTGGGAAGTCATTAATTTGATTGTCCAGTATTTCCCTTATGAGATAATGCCTCACATAGCAAATGTGTACAGTGCGAGCTGAAAATGCATTTTCAGCACTAAAAAACCAAACTTTTATAACAGCTAAACCAAACGTTTCCAATGTAAATTTCCACCTTTATATAGTGTAAAAAGACATCCTGAAGCCTGGGCAGTCATTAATTTGATTGTCCAGTATTTCCCTTATGAGATAATGCCTCACATAGCAAATGTGGACAGTGCGAGCTGAAAATGCATTTTCAGCACTAAAAAAACCAAACTTTTATAACAGCTAAACCAAACGTTTCCAATGTAAATTTCCACCTTTATATAGTGTAAAAAGACATCCTGAAGCCTGGGCAGTCATTAATTTGATTGTCCAATATTTCCCTTATGAGATAATGCCTCTCATAGCAAATGTGTACAGCGCGAGCTGAAAATGCATTTACAGCACTAAAAAACCAAACTTTTATAACAGCTAAACCAAACGTTTCCAATGTACATTTCCACCTTTATATAGTGTAGAAAGGCATCCTGAAGCCTGGAAAGTCATTAATGTCATTGTCCAGTATTTCCTTCATGAGATATTGCAACACTTAGAAAAAGTGTACAGCGCCAGCAGACAATGAATTTTCAGCGCTAAAAAAGCGAAACTTCATTAACAGCTAAACTAAACGTTTCCAATGTAAATTTCCACCCTTATATAGTGTAGAAAGGCATCCTGAAGCCTGGAAAGTCATTAATTTGATTGTCCAGTATTTCCCTTATGAGATAATGCCTCACATAGCAAATGTGGACAGTGCGAGCTGAAAATGCATTTTCAGCACTAAAAAAACCAAACTTTTATAACAGCTAAACCAAACGTTTCCAATGTAAATTTCCACCTTTATATAGTGTAAAAAGACATCCTGAAGCCTGGGCAGTCATTAATTTGATTGTCCAATATTTCCCTTATGAGATAATGCCTCTCATAGCAAATGTGTACAGCGCGAGCTGAAAATGCATTTACAGCACTAAAAAACCAAACTTTTATAACAGCTAAACCAAACGTTTCCAATGTAAATTTCCACCTTTATATAGTGTAGAAAGGCATCCTGAAGCCTGGCAAGTCATTAATTTGATTGTCCAGTATTTCCTTCATGAGATATTGCAACACTTAGAAAAAGTGTACAGCGCCAGCAGACAATGAATTTTCAGCACTAAAAAAACGAAACTTCATTAACAGCTAAACCAAACGTTTCCAATGTAAATTTCCACATTTATAGAGTGTAAAAAGGCATCCTGAAGCCTGGGAAGTCATTAATTTGATTGTCCAGTATTTCCCTTATGAGATAATGCCTCACATAGCAAATGTGTACAGTGCGAGCTGAAAATGCATTTACAGCACTAAAAAAACAAACTTTTAGAACAGCTAAACCAAACGTTTCCAATGTAAATTTCCACCTTTATATAGTGTAGAAAGGCATCCTGAAGCCTGGAAAGTCATTAATTTGATTGTCCAGTATTTCCTTCATGAGATATTGCAACACTTAGAAAAAGTGTACAGCGCCAGCAGACAATGAATTTTCAGCACTAAAAAAAACGAAACTTCATTAACAGCTAAACTAAACGTTTCCAATGTAAATTTCCACCCTTATATAGTGTAAAAAGACATCCTGAAGCCTGGGCAGTCATTAATTTGATTGTCCAGTATTTCCTTCATGAGATATTGCAACACTTAGAAAAAGTGTACAGCGCCAGCAGACAATGAATTTTCAGCGCTAAAAAAACGAAACTTCATTAACAGCTAAACTAAACGTTTCCAATGTAAATTTCCACCCTTATATAGTGTAAAAAGGCATCCTGAAGCCTGGGAAGTCATTAATTTGATTGTCCAGTATTTCCCTTATGAGATAATGCAACACTTAGAAAAAGTGTACAGCGCCAGCAGACAATGAATTTTCAGCACTAAAAAAAACGAAACTTCATTAACAGCTAAACTAAACGTTTCCAATGTAAATTTCCACCCTTATATAGTGTAAAAAGACATCCTGAAGCCTGGGCAGTCATTAATTTGATTGTCCAGTATTTCCTTCATGAGATATTGCAACACTTAGAAAAAGTGTACAGCGCCAGCAGACAATGAATTTTCAGCGCTAAAAAAACGAAACTTCATTAACAGCTAAACTAAACGTTTCCAATGTAAATTTCCACCCTTATATAGTGTAAAAAGACATCCTGAAGCCTGGGCAGTCATTAATTTGATTGTCCAATATTTCCCTTATGAGATAATGCCTCTCATAGCAAATGTGTACAGCGCGAGCTGAAAATGCATTTACAGCACTAAAAAACCAAACTTTTATAACAGCTAAACCAAACGTTTCCAATGTAAATTGCCACCTTTATATAGTGTAAAAAGACATCCTGAAGCCTGGGCAGTCATTAATTTGATTGTCCAGTATTTCCTTCATGAGATATTGCAACACTTAGAAAAAGTGTACAGCGCCAGCAGACAATGAATTTTCAGCACTAAAAAAACGAAACTTCATTAACAGCTAAACCAAACGTTTCCAATGTAAATTTCCACATTTATAGAGTGTAAAAAGGCATCCTGAAGCCTGGGAAGTCATTAATTTGATTGTCCAGTATTTCCCTTATGAGATAATGCCTCACATAGCAAATGTGTACAGTGCGAGCTGAAAATGCATTTTCAGCACTAAAAAACCAAACTTTTATAACAGCTAAACCAAACGTTTCCAATGTACATTTCCACCTTTATATAGTGTAGAAAGGCATCCTGAAGCCTGGAAAGTCATTAATGTCATTGTCCAGTATTTCCTTCATGAGATATTGCAACACTTAGAAAAAGTGTACAGCGCCAGCAGACAATGAATTTTCAGCGCTAAAAAAACGAAACTTCATTAACAGCTAAACTAAACGTTTCCAATGTAAATTTCCACCCTTATATAGTGTAAAAAGACATCCTGAAGCCTGGGCAGTCATTAATTTGATTGTCCAATATTTCCCTTATGAGATAATGCCTCACATAGCAAATGTGTACAGTGCGAGCTGAAAATGCATTTTCAGCACTAAAAAACCAAACTTTTATAACAGCTAAACCAAACGTTTCCAATGTAAATTTCCACCTTTATATAGTGTAAAAAGACATCCTGAAGCCTGGGCAGTCATTAATTTGATTGTCCAGTATTTCCCTTATGAGATAATGCCTCACATAGCAAATGTGGACAGTGCGAGCTGAAAATGCATTTTCAGCACTAAAAAAACCAAACTTTTATAACAGCTAAACCAAACGTTTCCAATGTAAATTTCCACCTTTATATAGTGTAAAAAGACATCCTGAAGCCTGGGCAGTCATTAATTTGATTGTCCAATATTTCCCTTATGAGATAATGCCTCTCATAGCAAATGTGTACAGCGCGAGCTGAAAATGCATTTACAGCACTAAAAAACCAAACTTTTATAACAGCTAAACCAAACGTTTCAAATGTAAATTTCCACCTTTATATAGTGTAGAAAGGCATCCTGAAGCCTGGAAAGTCATTAATTTGATTGTCCAGTATTTCCTTCATGAGATATTGCAACACTTAGAAAAAGTGTACAGCGCCAGCAGACAATGACTTTTCAGCACTAAAAAAACGAAACTTCATTAACAGCTAAACCAAACGTTTCCAATGTAAATTTCCACATTTATAGAGTGTAAAAAGGCATCCTGAAGCCTGGGAAGTCATTAATTTGATTGTCCAGTATTTCCCTTATGAGATAATGCCTCACATAGCAAATGTGTACAGTGCGAGCTGAAAATGCATTTTCAGCACTAAAAAACCAAACTTTTATAACAGCTAAACCAAACGTTTCCAATGTAAATTTCCACCTTTATATAGTGTAAAAAGACATCCTGAAGCCTGGGCAGTCATTAATTTGATTGTCCAGTATTTCCCTTATGAGATAATGCCTCACATAGCAAATGTGGACAGTGCGAGCTGAAAATGCATTTTCAGCACTAAAAAAACCAAGCTTTTATAACAGCTAAACCAAACGTTTCCAATGTAAATTTCCACCTTTATATAGTGTAAAAAGACATCCTGAAGCCTGGGCAGTCATTAATTTGATTGTCCAATATTTCCCTTATGAGATAATGCCTCTCATAGCAAATGTGTACAGCGCGAGCTGAAAATGCATTTACAGCACTAAAAAACCAAACTTTTATAACAGCTAAACCAAACGTTTCCAATGTAAATTTCCACCTTTATATAGTGTAGAAAGGCATCCTGAAGCCTGGCAAGTCATTAATTTGATTGTCCAGTATTTCCTTCATGAGATATTGCAACACTTAGAAAAAGTGTACAGCGCCAGCAGACAATGAATTTTCAGCACTAAAAAAACGAAACTTCATTAACAGCTAAACCAAACGTTTCCAATGTAAATTTCCACATTTATAGAGTGTAAAAAGGCATCCTGAAGCCTGGGAAGTCATTAATTTGATTGTCCAGTATTTCCCTTATGAGATAATGCCTCACATAGCAAATGTGTACAGTGCGAGCTGAAAATGCATTTACAGCACTAAAAAAACAAACTTTTAGAACAGCTAAACCAAACGTTTCCAATGTAAATTTCCACCTTTATATAGTGTAGAAAGGCATCCTGAAGCCTGGAAAGTCATTAATTTGATTGTCCAGTATTTCCTTCATGAGATATTGCAACACTTAGAAAAAGTGTACAGCGCCAGCAGACAATGAATTTTCAGCACTAAAAAAACGAAACTTCATTAACAGCTAAACTAAACGTTTCCAATGTAAATTTCCACCTTTATATAGTGTAGAAAGGCATCCTGAAGCCTGGAAAGTCATTAATTTGATTGTCCAGTATTTCCTTCATGAGATATTGCAACACTTAGAAAAAGTGTACAGCGCCAGCAGACAATGAATTTTCAGCACTAAAAAAAACGAAACTTCATTAACAGCTAAACTAAACGTTTCCAATGTAAATTTCCACCTTTATATAGTGTAAAAAGACATCCTGAAGCCTGGGCAGTCATTAATTTGATTGTCCAATATTTCCCTTATGAGATAATGCCTCTCATTGCAAATGTGTACAGCGCGAGCTGAAAATGCATTTACAGCACGAAAAAAACAAACTTTTATAACAGCTAAACCAAACGTTTCCAATGTAAATTTCTACCTTTATAGAGTGTAAAAAGGCATCCTGAAGCCCGGGAAGTCATTAATTTGATTGTCCAGTATTTCCCTTATGAGATAATGCAACACTTAGAAAAAGTGTACAGCGCCAGCAGACAATGAATTTTCAGCACTAAAAAAAACGAAACTTCATTAACAGCTAAACTAAACGTTTCCAATGTAAATTTCCACCCTTATATAGTGTAAAAAGACATCCTGAAGCCTGGGCAGTCATTAATTTGATTGTCCAATATTTCCCTTATGAGATAATGCCTCTCATAGCAAATGTGTACAGCGCGAGCTGAAAATGCATTTACAGCACTAAAAAACCAAACTTTTATAACAGCTAAACCAAACGTTTCCAATGTAAATTGCCACCTTTATATAGTGTAAAAAGACATCCTGAAGCCTGGGCAGTCATTAATTTGATTGTCCAGTATTTCCTTCATGAGATATTGCAACACTTAGAAAAAGTGTACAGCGCCAGCAGACAATGAATTTTCAGCACTAAAAAAACGAAACTTCATTAACAGCTAAACCAAACGTTTCCAATGTAAATTTCCACATTTATAGAGTGTAAAAAGGCATCCTGAAGCCTGGGAAGTCATTAATTTGATTGTCCAGTATTTCCCTTATGAGATAATGCCTCACATAGCAAATGTGTACAGTGCGAGCTGAAAATGCATTTTCAGCACTAAAAAACCAAACTTTTATAACAGCTAAACCAAACGTTTCCAATGTAAATTTCCACCTTTATATAGTGTAAAAAGACATCCTGAAGCCTGGGCAGTCATTAATTTGATTGTCCAGTATTTCCCTTATGAGATAATGCCTCACATAGCAAATGTGGACAGTGCGAGCTGAAAATGCATTTTCAGCACTAAAAAAACCAAACTTTTATAACAGCTAAACCAAACGTTTCCAATGTAAATTTCCACCTTTATATAGTGTAAAAAGACATCCTGAAGCCTGGGCAGTCATTAATTTGATTGTCCAATATTTCCCTTATGAGATAATGCCTCTCATAGCAAATGTGTACAGCGCGAGCTGAAAATGCATTTACAGCACTAAAAAACCAAACTTTTATAACAGCTAAACCAAACGTTTCCAATGTACATTTCCACCTTTATATAGTGTAGAAAGGCATCCTGAAGCCTGGAAAGTCATTAATGTCATTGTCCAGTATTTCCTTCATGAGATATTGCAACACTTAGAAAAAGTGTACAGCGCCAGCAGACAATGAATTTTCAGCGCTAAAAAAACGAAACTTCATTAACAGCTAAACTAAACGTTTCCAATGTAAATTTCCACCCTTATATAGTGTAGAAAGGCATCCTGAAGCCTGGAAAGTCATTAATTTGATTGTCCAGTATTTCCCTTATGAGATAATGCCTCACATAGCAAATGTGGACAGTGCGAGCTGAAAATGCATTTTCAGCACTAAAAAAACCAAACTTTTATAACAGCTAAACCAAACGTTTCCAATGTAAATTTCCACCTTTATATAGTGTAAAAAGACATCCTGAAGCCTGGGCAGTCATTAATTTGATTGTCCAATATTTCCCTTATGAGATAATGCCTCTCATAGCAAATGTGTACAGCGCGAGCTGAAAATGCATTTACAGCACTAAAAAACCAAACTTTTATAACAGCTAAACCAAACGTTTCCAATGTAAATTTCCACCTTTATATAGTGTAGAAAGGCATCCTGAAGCCTGGCAAGTCATTAATTTGATTGTCCAGTATTTCCTTCATGAGATATTGCAACACTTAGAAAAAGTGTACAGCGCCAGCAGACAATGAATTTTCAGCACTAAAAAAACGAAACTTCATTAACAGCTAAACCAAACGTTTCCAATGTAAATTTCCACATTTATAGAGTGTAAAAAGGCATCCTGAAGCCTGGGAAGTCATTAATTTGATTGTCCAGTATTTCCCTTATGAGATAATGCCTCACATAGCAAATGTGTACAGTGCGAGCTGAAAATGCATTTACAGCACTAAAAAAACAAACTTTTAGAACAGCTAAACCAAACGTTTCCAATGTAAATTTCCACCTTTATATAGTGTAGAAAGGCATCCTGAAGCCTGGAAAGTCATTAATTTGATTGTCCAGTATTTCCTTCATGAGATATTGCAACACTTAGAAAAAGTGTACAGCGCCAGCAGACAATGAATTTTCAGCACTAAAAAAAACGAAACTTCATTAACAGCTAAACTAAACGTTTCCAATGTAAATTTCCACCCTTATATAGTGTAAAAAGACATCCTGAAGCCTGGGCAGTCATTAATTTGATTGTCCAGTATTTCCTTCATGAGATATTGCAACACTTAGAAAAAGTGTACAGCGCCAGCAGACAATGAATTTTCAGCGCTAAAAAAACGAAACTTCATTAACAGCTAAACTAAACGTTTCCAATGTAAATTTCCACCCTTATATAGTGTAAAAAGGCATCCTGAAGCCTGGGAAGTCATTAATTTGATTGTCCAGTATTTCCCTTATGAGATAATGCAACACTTAGAAAAAGTGTACAGCGCCAGCAGACAATGAATTTTCAGCACTAAAAAAAACGAAACTTCATTAACAGCTAAACTAAACGTTTCCAATGTAAATTTCCACCCTTATATAGTGTAAAAAGACATCCTGAAGCCTGGGCAGTCATTAATTTGATTGTCCAGTATTTCCTTCATGAGATATTGCAACACTTAGAAAAAGTGTACAGCGCCAGCAGACAATGAATTTTCAGCGCTAAAAAAACGAAACTTCATTAACAGCTAAACTAAACGTTTCCAATGTAAATTTCCACCCTTATATAGTGTAAAAAGACATCCTGAAGCCTGGGCAGTCATTAATTTGATTGTCCAATATTTCCCTTATGAGATAATGCCTCTCATAGCAAATGTGTACAGCGCGAGCTGAAAATGCATTTACAGCACTAAAAAACCAAACTTTTATAACAGCTAAACCAAACGTTTCCAATGTAAATTGCCACCTTTATATAGTGTAAAAAGACATCCTGAAGCCTGGGCAGTCATTAATTTGATTGTCCAGTATTTCCTTCATGAGATATTGCAACACTTAGAAAAAGTGTACAGCGCCAGCAGACAATGAATTTTCAGCACTAAAAAAACGAAACTTCATTAACAGCTAAACCAAACGTTTCCAATGTAAATTTCCACATTTATAGAGTGTAAAAAGGCATCCTGAAGCCTGGGAAGTCATTAATTTGATTGTCCAGTATTTCCCTTATGAGATAATGCCTCACATAGCAAATGTGTACAGTGCGAGCTGAAAATGCATTTTCAGCACTAAAAAACCAAACTTTTATAACAGCTAAACCAAACGTTTCCAATGTAAATTTCCACCTTTATATAGTGTAAAAAGACATCCTGAAGCCTGGGCAGTCATTAATTTGATTGTCCAGTATTTCCCTTATGAGATAATGCCTCACATAGCAAATGTGGACAGTGCGAGCTGAAAATGCATTTTCAGCACTAAAAAAACCAAACTTTTATAACAGCTAAACCAAACGTTTCCAATGTAAATTTCCACCTTTATATAGTGTAAAAAGACATCCTGAAGCCTGGGCAGTCATTAATTTGATTGTCCAATATTTCCCTTATGAGATAATGCCTCTCATAGCAAATGTGTACAGCGCGAGCTGAAAATGCATTTACAGCACTAAAAAACCAAACTTTTATAACAGCTAAACCAAACGTTTCCAATGTACATTTCCACCTTTATATAGTGTAGAAAGGCATCCTGAAGCCTGGAAAGTCATTAATGTCATTGTCCAGTATTTCCTTCATGAGATATTGCAACACTTAGAAAAAGTGTACAGCGCCAGCAGACAATGAATTTTCAGCGCTAAAAAAACGAAACTTCATTAACAGCTAAACTAAACGTTTCCAATGTAAATTTCCACCCTTATATAGTGTAGAAAGGCATCCTGAAGCCTGGAAAGTCATTAATTTGATTGTCCAGTATTTCCCTTATGAGATAATGCCTCACATAGCAAATGTGGACAGTGCGAGCTGAAAATGCATTTTCAGCACTAAAAAAACCAAACTTTTATAACAGCTAAACCAAACGTTTCCAATGTAAATTTCCACCTTTATATAGTGTAAAAAGACATCCTGAAGCCTGGGCAGTCATTAATTTGATTGTCCAATATTTCCCTTATGAGATAATGCCTCTCATAGCAAATGTGTACAGCGCGAGCTGAAAATGCATTTACAGCACTAAAAAACCAAACTTTTATAACAGCTAAACCAAACGTTTCCAATGTAAATTTCCACCTTTATATAGTGTAGAAAGGCATCCTGAAGCCTGGCAAGTCATTAATTTGATTGTCCAGTATTTCCTTCATGAGATATTGCAACACTTAGAAAAAGTGTACAGCGCCAGCAGACAATGAATTTTCAGCACTAAAAAAACGAAACTTCATTAACAGCTAAACCAAACGTTTCCAATGTAAATTTCCACATTTATAGAGTGTAAAAAGGCATCCTGAAGCCTGGGAAGTCATTAATTTGATTGTCCAGTATTTCCCTTATGAGATAATGCCTCACATAGCAAATGTGTACAGTGCGAGCTGAAAATGCATTTACAGCACTAAAAAAACAAACTTTTAGAACAGCTAAACCAAACGTTTCCAATGTAAATTTCCACCTTTATATAGTGTAGAAAGGCATCCTGAAGCCTGGAAAGTCATTAATTTGATTGTCCAGTATTTCCTTCATGAGATATTGCAACACTTAGAAAAAGTGTACAGCGCCAGCAGACAATGAATTTTCAGCACTAAAAAAACGAAACTTCATTAACAGCTAAACTAAACGTTTCCAATGTAAATTTCCACCTTTATATAGTGTAGAAAGGCATCCTGAAGCCTGGAAAGTCATTAATTTGATTGTCCAGTATTTCCTTCATGAGATATTGCAACACTTAGAAAAAGTGTACAGCGCCAGCAGACAATGAATTTTCAGCACTAAAAAAAACGAAACTTCATTAACAGCTAAACTAAACGTTTCCAATGTAAATTTCCACCTTTATATAGTGTAAAAAGACATCCTGAAGCCTGGGCAGTCATTAATTTTATTGTCCAATATTTCCCTTATGAGATAATGCCTCTCATTGCAAATGTGTACAGCGCGAGCTGAAAATGCATTTACAGCACGAAAAAAACAAACTTTTATAACAGCTAAACCAAACGTTTCCAATGTAAATTTCTACCTTTATAGAGTGTAAAAAGGCATCCTGAAGCCCGGGAAGTCATTAATTTGATTGTCCAGTATTTCCCTTATGAGATAATGCAACACTTAGAAAAAGTGTACAGCGCCAGCAGACAATGAATTTTCAGCACTAAAAAAAACGAAACTTCATTAACAGCTAAACTAAACGTTTCCAATGTAAATTTCCACCCTTATATAGTGTAAAAAGACATCCTGAAGCCTGGGCAGCCATTAATTTGATTGTCCAGTATTTCCTTCATGAGATATTGCAACACTTAGAAAAAGTGTACAGCGCCAGCAGACAATGAATTTTCAGCGCTAAAAAAACGAAACTTCATTAACAGCTAAACTAAACGTTTCCAATGTAAATTTCCACCCTTATATAGTGTAAAAAGACATCCTGAAGCCTGGGCAGTCATTAATTTGATTGTCCAATATTTCCCTTATGAGATAATGCCTCTCATAGCAAATGTGTACAGCGCGAGCTGAAAATGCATTTACAGCACTAAAAAACCAAACTTTTATAACAGCTAAACCAAACGTTTCCAATGTAAATTGCCACCTTTATATAGTGTAAAAAGACATCCTGAAGCCTGGGCAGTCATTAATTTGATTGTCCAGTATTTCCTTCATGAGATATTGCAACACTTAGAAAAAGTGTACAGCGCCAGCAGACAATGAATTTTCAGCACTAAAAAAACGAAACTTCATTAACAGCTAAACCAAACGTTTCCAATGTAAATTTCCACATTTATAGAGTGTAAAAAGGCATCCTGAAGCCTGGGAAGTCATTAATTTGATTGTCCAGTATTTCCCTTATGAGATAATGCCTCACATAGCAAATGTGTACAGTGCGAGCTGAAAATGCATTTTCAGCACTAAAAAACCAAACTTTTATAACAGCTAAACCAAACGTTTCCAATGTAAATTTCCACCTTTATATAGTGTAAAAAGACATCCTGAAGCCTGGGCAGTCATTAATTTGATTGTCCAGTATTTCCCTTATGAGATAATGCCTCACATAGCAAATGTGGACAGTGCGAGCTGAAAATGCATTTTCAGCACTAAAAAAACCAAACTTTTATAACAGCTAAACCAAACGTTTCCAATGTAAATTTCCACCTTTATATAGTGTAAAAAGACATCCTGAAGCCTGGGCAGTCATTAATTTGATTGTCCAATATTTCCCTTATGAGATAATGCCTCTCATAGCAAATGTGTACAGCGCGAGCTGAAAATGCATTTACAGCACTAAAAAACCAAACTTTTATAACAGCTAAACCAAACGTTTCCAATGTACATTTCCACCTTTATATAGTGTAGAAAGGCATCCTGAAGCCTGGAAAGTCATTAATGTCATTGTCCAGTATTTCCTTCATGAGATATTGCAACACTTAGAAAAAGTGTACAGCGCCAGCAGACAATGAATTTTCAGCGCTAAAAAAACGAAACTTCATTAACAGCTAAACTAAACGTTTCCAATGTAAATTTCCACCCTTATATAGTGTAAAAAGACATCCTGAAGCCTGGGCAGTCATTAATTTGATTGTCCAATATTTCCCTTATGAGATAATGCCTCTCATAGCAAATGTGTACAGCGCGAGCTGAAAATGCATTTACAGCACTAAAAAACCAAACTTTTATAACAGCTAAACCAAACGTTTCCAATGTAAATTTCCACCTTTATATAGTGTAGAAAGGCATCCTGAAGCCTGGCAAGTCATTAATTTGATTGTCCAGTATTTCCTTCATGAGCTATTGCAACACTTAGAAAAAGTGTACAGCGCCAGCAGACAATGAATTTTCAGCACTAAAAAAACGAAACTTCATTAACAGCTAAACCAAACGTTTCCAATGTAAATTTCCACATTTATAGAGTGTAAAAAGGCATCCTGAAGCCTGGGAAGTCATTAATTTGATTGTCCAGTATTTCCCTTATGAGATAATGCCTCACATAGCAAATGTGTACAGTGCGAGCTGAAAATGCATATACAGCACTAAAAAAACAAACTTTTAGAACAGCTAAACCAAACGTTTCCAATGTAAATTTCCACCTTTATATAGTGTAGAAAGGCATCCTGAAGCCTGGAAAGTCATTAATTTGATTGTCCAGTATTTCCTTCATGAGATATTGCAACACTTAGAAAAAGTGTACAGCGCCAGCAGACAATGAATTTTCAGCACTAAAAAAACGAAACTTCATTAACAGCTAAACTAAACGTTTCCAATGTAAATTTCCACCTTTATATAGTGTAGAAAGGCATCCTGAAGCCTGGAAAGTCATTAATTTGATTGTCCAGTATTTCCTTCATGAGATATTGCAACACTTAGAAAAAGTGTACAGCGCCAGCAGACAATGAATTTTCAGCACTAAAAAAAACGAAACTTCATTAACAGCTAAACTAAACGTTTCCAATGTAAATTTCCACCTTTATATAGTGTAAAAAGACATCCTGAAGCCTGGGCAGTCATTAATTTGATTGTCCAATATTTCCCTTATGAGATAATGCCTCTCATTGCAAATGTGTACAGCGCGAGCTGAAAATGCATTTACAGCACGAAAAAAACAAACTTTTATAACAGCTAAACCAAACGTTTCCAATGTAAATTTCTACCTTTATAGAGTGTAAAAAGGCATCCTGAAGCCCGGGAAGTCATTAATTTGATTGTCCAGTATTTCCCTTATGAGATAATGCAACACTTAGAAAAAGTGTACAGCGCCAGCAGACAATGAATTTTCAGCACTAAAAAAAACGAAACTTCATTAACAGCTAAACTAAACGTTTCCAATGTAAATTTCCACCCTTATATAGTGTAAAAAGACATCCTGAAGCCTGGGCAGTCATTAATTTGATTGTCCAATATTTCCCTTATGAGATAATGCCTCTCATAGCAAATGTGTACAGCGCGAGCTGAAAATGCATTTACATCACTAAAAAACCAAACTTTTATAACAGCTAAACCAAACGTTTCCAATGTACATTTCCACCTTTATATAGTGTAGAAAGGCATCCTGAAGCCTGGAAAGTCATTAATTTGATTGTCCAGTATTTCCTTCATGAGATATTGCAACACTTAGAAAAAGTGTACAGCGCCAGCAGACAATGAATTTTCAGCACTAAAAAAACGAAACTTCATTAACAGCTAAACTAAAAGTTTCCAATGTAAATTTCCACCTTTATATAGTGTAAAAAGACATCCTGAAGCCTGGGCAGCCATTAATTTGATTGTCCAATATTTCCCATATGAGATAATGCCTCTCATAGCAAATGTGTACAGCGCGAGCTGAAAATGCATTTACAGCACTAAAAAACCAAACTTTTATAACAGCTAAACCAAACGTTTCCAATGTAAATTTCCACCTTTATATAGTGTAAAAAGACATCCTGAAGCCTGGGCAGTCATTAATTTGATTGTCCAGTATTTCCTTCATGAGATATTGCAACACTTAGAAAAAGTGTACAGCGCCAGCAGACAATGAATTTTCAGCACTAAAAAAACGAAACTTCATTAACAGCTAAACCAAACGTTTCCAATGTAAATTTCCACATTTATAGAGTGTAAAAAGGCATCCTGAAGCCTGGGAAGTCATTAATTTGATTGTCCAGTATTTCCCTTCTGAGATAATGCCTCACATAGCAAATGTGTACAGTGCGAGCTGAAAATGCATTTTCAGCACTAAAAAACCAAACTTTTATAACAGCTAAACCAAACGTTTCCAATGTAAATTTCCACCTTTATATAGTGTAAAAAGACATCCTGAAGCCTGGGCAGTCATTAATTTGATTGTCCAGTATTTCCCTTATGAGATAATGCCTCACATAGCAAATGTGTACAGTGCGAGCTGAAAATGCATTTTCAGCACTAAAAAAAACAAACTTTTATAACAGCTAAACCAAACGTTTCCAATGTAAATTGCCACCTTTATATAGTGTAAAAAGACATCCTGAAGCCTGGGCAGTCATTAATTTGATTGTCCAGTATTTCCTTCATGAGATATTGCAACACTTAGAAAAAGTGTACAGCGCCAGCAGACAATGAATTTTCAGCACTAAAAAAACGAAACTTCATTAACAGCTAAACCAAACGTTTCCAATGTAAATTTCCACATTTATAGAGTGTAAAAAGGCATCCTGAAGCCTGGGAAGTCATTAATTTGATTGTCCAGTATTTCCCTTATGAGATAATGCCTCACATAGCAAATGTGTACAGTGCGAGCTGAAAATGCATTTTCAGCATTAAAAAACCCAACTTTTATAACAGCTAAACCAAACGTTTCCAATGTAAATTTCCACCTTTATATAGTGTAAAAAGACATCCTGAAGCCTGGGCAGTCATTAATTTGATTGTCCAATATTTCCCTTTTGAGATAATGCCTCTCATAGCAAATGTGTACAGCGCGAGCTGAAAATGCATTTACAGCACTAAAAAACCAAACTTTTATAACAGCTAAACCAAACGTTTCCAATGTACATTTCCACCTTTATATAGTGTAGAAAGGCATCCTAAAGCCTGGAAAGTCATTTATTTGATTGTCCAGTATTTCCTTCATGAGATATTGCAACACTTAGAAAAAGTGGACAGCGCCAGCAGACAATGAATTTTCAGCACTAAAAAAACAACACTTCATTAACAGCTAAACTAAACGTTTCCAATGTAAATTTTCTCCCTTATATAGTGTAAAAAGACATCCTGAAGCCTGGGCAGTCATTAATTTGATTGTCCAATATTTCCCTTATGAGATAATGCCTCTCATAGCAAATGTGTACAGCGCGAGCTGAAAATGCATTTACAGCACTAAAAAACCAAACTTTTATAACAGCTAAACCAAACGTTTCCAATGTACATTTCCACCTTTATATAGTGTAGAAAGGCATCCTGAAGCCTGGAAAGTCATTAATTTGATTGTCCAGTATTTCCTTCATGAGATATTGCAACACTTAGAAAAAGTGTACAGCGCCAGCAGACAATGAATTTTCAGCACTAAAAAAACGAAACTTCATTAACAGCTAAACCAAACGTTTCCAATGTAAATTTCCACATTTATAGAGTGTAAAAAGGCATCCTGAAGCCTGGGAAGTCATTAATTTGATTGTCCAGTATTTCCCTTATGAGATAATGCCTCACATAGCAAATGTGTACAGTGCGAGCTGAAAATGCATTTTCAGCACTAAAAAACCAAACTTTTATAACAGCTAAACCAAACGTTTCCAATGTAAATTTCCACCTTTATATAGTGTAAAAAGACATCCTGAAGCCTGGGCAGTCATTAATTTGATTGTCCAGTATTTCCCTTATGAGATAATGCCTCACATAGCAAATGTGTACAGTGCGAGCTGAAAATGCATTTTCAGCACTAAAAAAAACAAACTTTTATAACAGCTAAACCAAACGTTTCCAATGTAAATTGCCACCTTTATATAGTGTAAAAAGGCATCCTGAAGCCTGGAAAGTCATTAATTTGATTGTCCAGTATTTCCTTCATGAGATATTGCAACACTTAGAAAAAGTGTACAGCGCCAGCAGACAATGAATTTTCAGCACTAAAAAAACGAAACTTCATTAACAGCTAAACCAAACGTTTCCAATGTAAATTTCCACATTTATAGAGTGTAAAAAGGCATCCTGAAGCCTGGGAAGTCATTAATTTGATTGTCCAGTATTTCCCTTATGAGATAATGCCTCACATAGCAAATGTGTACAGTGCGAGCTGAAAATGCATTTTCAGCACTAAAAAAAACAAACTTTTATAACAGCTAAACCAAACGTTTCCAATGTAAATTGCCACCTTTATATAGTGTAAAAAGACATCCTGAAGCCTGGGCAGTCATTAATTTGATTGTCCAGTATTTCCTTCATGAGATATTGCAACACTTAGAAAAAGTGTACAGCGCCAGCAGACAATGAATTTTCAGCACTAAAAAAACGAAACTTCATTAACAGCTAAACCAAACGTTTCCAATGTAAATTTCCACATTTATAGAGTGTAAAAAGGCATCCTGAAGCCTGGGAAGTCATTAATTTGATTGTCCAGTATTTCCCTTATGAGATAATGCCTCACATAGCAAATGTGTACAGTGCGAGCTGAAAATGCATTTTCAGCATTAAAAAACCCAACTTTTATAACAGCTAAACCAAACGTTTCCAATGTAAATTTCCACCTTTATATAGTGTAAAAAGACATCCTGAAGCCTGGGCAGTCATTAATTTGATTGTCCAATATTTCCCTTTTGAGATAATGCCTCTCATAGCAAATGTGTACAGCGCGAGCTGAAAATGCATTTACAGCACTAAAAAACCAAACTTTTATAACAGCTAAACCAAACGTTTCCAATGTACATTTCCACCTTTATATAGTGTAGAAAGGCATCCTAAAGCCTGGAAAGTCATTAATTTTATTGTCCAGTATTTCCTTCATGAGATATTGCAACACTTAGAAAAAGTGTACAGCGCCAGCAGACAATGAATTTTCAGCACTAAAAAAACGAAACTTCATTAACAGCTAAACCAAACGTTTCCAATGTAAATTTCCACATTTATAGAGTGTAAAAAGGCATCCTGAAGCCTGGGAAGTCATTAATTTGATTGTCCAGTATTTCCCTTATGAGATAATGCCTCACATAGCAAATGTGTACAGTGCGAGCTGAAAATGCATTTTCAGCATTAAAAAACCCAACTTTTATAACAGCTAAACCAAACGTTTCCAATGTAAATTTCCACCTTTATATAGTGTAAAAAGACATCCTGAAGCCTGGGCAGTCATTAATTTGATTGTCCAATATTTCCCTTTTGAGATAATGCCTCTCATAGCAAATGTGTACAGCGCGAGCTGAAAATGCATTTACAGCACTAAAAAACCAAACTTTTATAACAGCTAAACCAAACGTTTCCAATGTACATTTCCACCTTTATATAGTGTAGAAAGGCATCCTGAAGCCTGGAAAGTCATTAATTTGATTGTCCAGTATTTCCTTCATGAGATATTGCAACACTTAGAAAAAGTGTACAGCACCAGCAGACAATGAATTTTCAGCACTAAAAAAACGAAACTTCATTAACAGCTAAACCAAACGTTTCCAATGTAAATTTCCACATTTATAGAGTGTAAAAAGGCATCCTGAAGCCTGGGAAGTCATTAATTTGATTGTCCAGTATTTCCCTTATGAGATAATGCCTCACATAGCAAATGTGTACAGTGCGAGCTGAAAATGCATTTTCAGCATTAAAAAACCCAACTTTTATAACAGCTAAACCAAACGTTTCCAATGTAAATTTCCACCTTTATATAGTGTAAAAAGACATCCTGAAGCCTGGGCAGTCATTAAATTGATTGTCCAGTATTTCCCTTATGAGATAATGCCTCACATAGCAAATGTGTACAGCGCGAGCTGAAAATGCATTTACAGCACTAAAAAACCAAACTTTTATAACAGCTAAACCAAACGTTTCCAATGTACATTTCCACCTTTATATAGTGTAGAAAGGCATCCTAAAGCCTGGAAAGTCATTAATTTGATTGTCCAGTATTTCCTTCATGAGATATTGCAACACTTAGAAAAAGTGTACAGCGCCAGCAGACAATGAATTTTCAGCACTAAAAAAACGACACTTCATTAACAGCTAAACTAAACGTTTCCAATGTAAATTTCCACCCTTATATAGTGTAAAAAGACATCCTGAAGCCTGGGCAGTCATTAATTTGATTGTCCAATATTTCCCTTATGAGATAATGCCTCTCATAGCAAATGTGTACAGCGCGAGCTGAAAATGCATTTACAGCACTAAAAAACCAAACTTTTATAACAGCTAAACCAAACGTTTCCAATGTACATTTCCACCTTTATATAGTGTAAAAAGACATCCTGAAGCCTGGGCAGTCATTAATTTGATTGTCCAATATTTCCCTTATGAGATAATGCCTCTCATAGCAAATGTGTACAGCGCGAGCTGAAAATGCATTTACAGCACTAAAAAAACAAACTTTTATAACAGCTAAACCAAACGTTTCCAATGTAAATTTCCACCTTTATATAGTGTAGAAAGGCATCCTGAAGCCTGGAAAGTCATTAATTTGATTGTCCAGTATTTCCTTCATGAGATATTGCAACACTTAGAAAAAGTGTACAGCGCCAGCAGACAATGAATTTTCAGCACTAAAAAAACGAAACTTCATTAACAGCTAAACCAAACGTTTCCAATGTAAATTTCCACATTTATAGAGTGTAAAAAGGCATCCTGAAGCCTGGGAAGTCATTAATTTGATTGTCCAGTATTTCCCTTATGAGATAATGCCTCACATAGCAAATGTGTACAGTGCGAGCTGAAAATGCATTTTCAGCACTAAAAAACCAAACTTTTATAACAGCTAAACCAAACGTTTCCAATGTAAATTTCCACCTTTATATAGTGTAAAAAGACATCCTGAAGCCTGGGCAGTCATTAATTTGATTGTCCAGTATTTCCCTTATGAGATAATGCCTCACATAGCAAATGTGTACAGTGCGAGCTGAAAATGCATTTTCAGCACTAAAAAAACCAAACTTTTATAACAGCTAAACCAAACGTTTCCAATGTAAATTTCCACCTTTATATAGTGTAAAAAGACATCCTGAAGCCTGGGCAGTCATTAATTTGATTGTCCAATATTTCCCTTCTGAGATAATGCCTCTCATAGCAAATGTGTACAGCGCGAGCTGAAAATGCATTTACAGCACTAAAAAACCAAACTTTTATAACAGCTAAACCAAACGTTTCCAATGTACATTTCCACCTTTATATAGTGTAGAAAGGCATCCTGAAGCCTGGGCAGTCATTAATTTGATTGTCCAGTATTTCCTTCATGAGATATTGCAACACTTAGAAAAAGTGTACAGCGCCAGCAGACAATGAATTTTCAGCACTAAAAAAACGAAACTTCATGAACAGCTAAACTAAAAGTTTCCAATGTAAATTTCCACCTTTATATAGTGTAAAAAGACATCCTGAAGCCTGGGCAGCCATTAATTTGATTGTCCAATATTTCCCTTATGAGATAATGCCTCTCATAGCAAATGTGTACAGCGCGAGCTGAAAATGCATTTACAGCACTAAAAAACCAAACTTTTATAACAGCTAAACCAAACGTTTCCAATGTACATTTCCACCTTTATATAGTGTAGAAAGGCATCCTGAAGCCTGGAAAGTCATTAATTTGATTGTCCAGTATTTCCTTCATGAGATATTGCAACACTTAGAAAAAGTGTACAGCGCCAGCAGACAATGAATTTTCAGCACTAAAAAAACGAAACTTCATTAACAGCTAAACCAAACGTTTCCAATGTAAATTTCCACATTTATAGAGTGTAAAAAGGCATCCTGAAGCCTGGGAAGTCATTAATTTGATTGTCCAGTATTTCCCTTATGAGATATTGCAACACTTAGAAAAAGTGTACAGCGCCAGCAGACAATGAATTTTCAGCACTAAAAAAACGACACTTCATTAACAGCTAAACTAAACGTTTCCAATGTAAATTTCCACCCTTATATAGTGTAAAAAGACATCCTGAAGCCTGGGCAGTCATTAATTTGATTGTCCAATATTTCCCTTATGAGATAATGCCTCTCATAGCAAATGTGTACAGCGCGAGCTGAAAATGCATTTACAGCACTAAAAAACCAAACTTTTATAACAGCTAAACCAAACGTTTCCAATGTAAATTTCCACCTTTATATAGTGTAGAAAGGCATCCTGAAGCCTGGAAAGTCATTAATTTGATTGTCCAGTATTTCCTTCATGAGATATTGCAACACTTAGAAAAAGTGTACAGCGCCAGCAGACAATGAATTTTCAGCACTAAAAAAACGAAACTTCATTAACAGCTAAACCAAACGTTTCCAATGTAAATTTCCACATTTATAGAGTGTAAAAAGGCATCCTGAAGTCTGGGAAGTCATTAATTTGATTGTCCAGTATTTCCCTTATGAGATAATGCCTCACATAGCAAATGTGTACAGTGCGAGCTGAAAATGCATTTTCAGCACTAAAAAACGACACTTCATTAACAGCTAAACCAAACGTTTCCAATGTAAATTTCCACCTTTATATAGTGTAAAAAGACATCCTGAAGCCTGGGCAGTCATTAATTTGATTGTCCAGTATTTCCCTTATGAGATAATGCCTCACATAGCAAATGTGTACAGTGCGAGCTGAAAATGCATTTTCAGCACTAAAAAAACCAAACTTTTATAACAGCTAAACCAAACGTTTCCAATGTAAATTTCCACCTTTATATAGTGTAAAAAGACATCCTGAAGCCTGGGCAGTCATTAATTTGATTGTCCAATATTTCCCTTATGAGATAATGCCTCTCATAGCAAATGTGTACAGCGCGAGCTGAAAATGCATTTACAGCACTAAAAAACCAAACTTTTATAACAGCTAAAACAAACGTTTCCAATGTAAATTTCCACCTTTATATAGTGTAGAAAGGCATCCTGAAGCCTGGAAAGTCATTAATTTGATTGTCCAGTATTTCCTTCATGAGATATTGCAACACTTAGAAAAAGTGTACAGCGCCAGCAGACACAATGAATTTTCAGCACTAAAAAAACGAAACTTCATTAACAGCTAAACTAAACGTTTCCAATGTATATTTCCACCTTTATATAGTGTAAAAAGACATCCTGAAGCCTGGGCAGTCATTAATTTGATTGTCCAATATTTCCCTTATGAGATAATGCCTCTCATAGCAAATGTGTACAGCGCGAGCTGAAAATGCATTTACAGCACTAAAAAACCAAACTTTTATAACAGCTAAACCAAACGTTTCAAATGTAAATTTCCACCTTTATATAGTGTAGAAAGGCATCCTGAAGCCTGGAAAGTCATTAATTTGATTGTCCAGTATTTCCTTCATGAGATATTACAACACTTAGAAAAAGTGTACAGCGCCAGCAGACAATGAATTTTCAGCACTAAAAAAACGAAACTTCATTAACAGCTAAACCAAACGTTTCCAATGTAAATTTCCACATTTATAGAGTGTAAAAAGTCATCCTGAAGCCTGGGAAGTCATTAATTTGATTGTCCAGTATTTCCCTTATGAGATAATGCCTCACATAGCAAATGTGTACAGTGCGAGCTGAAAATGCATTTTCAGCACTAAAAAACCAAACTTTTTTAACAGCTAAACCAAACGTTTCCAATGTAAATTTCCACCTTTATATAGTGTAAAAAGACATCCTGAAGCCTGGGCAGTCATTAATTTGATTGTCCAATATTTCCCTTATGAGATAATGCCTCTCATAGCAAATGTGTACAGCGCGAGCTGAAAATGCATTTAGAGCACTAATAAACCAAACTTTTATAACAGCTAAACCAAACGTTTCCAATGTAAATTTCCACCTTTATATAGTGTAGAAAGGCATCCTGAAGCCTGGAAAGTCATTAATTTGATTGTCCAGTATTTCCTTCATGAGATATTGCAACACTTAGAAAAAGTGTACAGCGCCAGCAGACAATGAATTTTCAGCACTAAAAAAACGAAACTTCATTAACAGCTAAACCAAACGTTTCCAATGTAAATTTCCACATTTATAGAGTGTAAAAAGGCATCCTGAAGCCTGGGAAGTCATTAATTTGATTGTCCAGTATTTCCCTTATGAGATAATGCCTCACATAGCAAATGTGTACAGTGCGAGCTGAAAATGCATTTTCAGCACTAAAAAAACAAACTTTTATAACAGCTAAACCAAACGTTTCCAATGTAAATTTCCACCTTTATATAGTGTAAAAAGACATCCTGAAGCCTGGGCAGTCATTAATTTGATTGTCCAGTATTTCCCTTATGAGATAATGCCTCACATAGCAAATGTGTACAGTGCGAGCTGAAAATGCATTTTCAGCACTAAAAAAACCAAACTTTTATAACAGCTAAACCAAACGTTTCCAATGTAAATTTCCACCTTTAAAAAGTGTAAAAAGACATCCTGAAGCCTGGGCAGTCATTAATTTGATAGTCCAATATTTCCCTTCTGAGATAATGCCTCTCATAGCAAATGTGTACAGCGCGAGCTGAAAATGCATTTACAGCACTAAAAAACCAAACTTTTATAACAGCTAAACCAAACGTTTCCAATGTACATTTCCACCTTTATATAGTGTAGAAAGGCATCCTGAAGCCTGGAAAGTCATTAATTTGATTGTCCAGTA
The DNA here is from genome assembly GCF_059441095.1 of Idiotropiscis lumnitzeri. Classification (NCBI taxonomy): domain Eukaryota; kingdom Metazoa; phylum Chordata; class Actinopteri; order Syngnathiformes; family Syngnathidae; genus Idiotropiscis; species Idiotropiscis lumnitzeri. Next base: position 2,647,175 of record NW_028283564.1, on the reverse strand, counting down.
TTTCCTTCATGAGATATTGCAACACTTAGAAAAAGTGTACAGCGCCAGCAGACAATGAATTTTCAGCACTAAAAAAACGAAACTTCATTAACAGCTAAACTAAAAGTTTCCAATGTAAATTTCCACCTTTATATAGTGTAAAAAGACATCCTGAAGCCTGGGCAGCCATTAATTTGATTGTCCAATATTTCCCTTATGAGATAATGCCTCTCATAGCAAATGTGTACAGCGCGAGCTGAAAATGCATTTACAGCACTAAAAAACCAAACTTTTATAACAGCTAAACCAAACGTTTCCAATGTAAATTTCCACCTTTATATAGTGTAGAAAGGCATCCTGAAGCCTGGAAAGTCATTAATTTGATTGTCCAGTATTTCCTTCATGAGATATTGCAACACTTAGAAAAAGTGTACAGCGCCAGCAGACAATGAATTTTCAGCACTAAAAAAAACGAAACTTCATTAACAGCTAAACTAAACGTTTCCAATGTAAATTTCCACCTTTATATAGTGTAAAAAGACATCCTGAAGCCTGGGCAGTCATTAATTTGATTGTCCAATATTTCCCTTATGAGATAATGCCTCTCATTGCAAATGTGTACAGCGCGAGCTGAAAATGCATTTACAGCACGAAAAAAACAAACTTTTATAACAGCTAAACCAAACGTTTCCAATGTAAATTTCCACCTTTATAGAGTGTAAAAAGGCATCCTGAAGCCTGGGAAGTCATTAATTTGATTGTCCAGTATTTCCCTTATGAGATAATGCCTCACATAGCAAATGTGTACAGTGCGAGCTGAAAATGCATTTTAAGCACTAAAAAACCAAACTTTTATAACAGCTAAACCAAACGTTTCCAATGTAAATTTCCACCTTTATATAGTGTAAAAAGACATCCTGAAGCCTGGGCAGTCATTAATTTGATTGTCCAATATTTCCCTTATGAGATAATGCCTCTCATAGCAAATGTGTACAGCGCGAGCTGAAAATGCATTTACAGCACTAAAAAACCAAACTTTTATAACAGCTAAACCAAACGTTTCCAATGTACATTTCCACCTTTATATAGTGTAGAAAGGCATCCTGAAGCCTGGAAAGTCATTAATTTGATTGTCCAGTATTTCCTTCATGAGATATTGCAACACTTAGAAAAAGTGTACAGCGCCAGCAGACAATGAATTTTCAGCACTAAAAAAACGACACTTCATTAACAGCTAAACTAAACGTTTCCTATGTAAATTTCCACCCTTATATAGTGTAAAAAGACATCCTGAAGCCTGGGCAGTCATTAATTTGATTGTCCAATATTTCCCTTATGAGATAATGCCTCTCATAGCAAATGTGTACAGCGCGAGCTGAAAATGCATTTACAGCACTAAAAAAACCAAACTTTTATAACAGCTAAACCAAACGTTTCCAATGTACATTTCCACCTTTATATAGTGTAGAAAGGCATCCTGAAGCCTGGAAAGTCATTAATTTGATTGTCCAGTATTTCCTTCATGAGATATTGCAACACTTAGAAAAAGTGTACAGCGCCAGCAGACAATGAATTTTCAGCACTAAAAAAACGAAACTTCATTAACAGCTAAACCAAACGTTTCCAATGTAAATTTCCACATTTATAGAGTGTAAAAAGGCATCCTGAAGCCTGGGAAGTCATTAATTTGATTGTCCAGTATTTCCCTTATGAGATAATGCCTCACATAGCAAATGTGTACAGTGCGAGCTGAAAATGCATTTTCAGCACTAAAAAACCAAACTTTTATAACAGCTAAACCAAACGTTTCCAATGTAAATTTCCACCTTTATATAGTGTAAAAAGACATCCTGAAGCCTGGGCAGTCATTAATTTGATTGTCCAGTATTTCCCTTATGAGATAATGCCTCACATAGCAAATGTGTACAGTGCGAGCTGAAAATGCATTTTCAGCACTAAAAAAACCAAACTTTTATAACAGCTAAACCAAACGTTTCCAATGTAAATTTCCACCTTTATATAGTGTAAAAAGACATCCTGAAGCCTGGGCAGTCATTAATTTGATTGTCCAATATTTCCCTTCTGAGATAATGCCTCTCATAGCAAATGTGTACAGCGCGAGCTGAAAATGCATTTACAGCACTAAAAAACCAAACTTTTATAACAGCTAAACCAAACGTTTCCAATGTACATTTCCACCTTTATATAGTGTAGAAAGGCATCCTGAAGCCTGGAAAGTCATTAATTTGATTGTCCAGTATTTCCTTCATGAGATATTGCAACACTTAGAAAAAGTGTACAGCGCCAGCAGACAATGAATTTTCAGCACTAAAAAAACGAAACTTCATGAACAGCTAAACTAAAAGTTTCCAATCTAAATTTCCACCTTTATATAGTGTAAAAAGACATCCTGAAGCCTGGGCAGCCATTAATTTGATTGTCCAATATTTCCCTTATGAGATAATGCCTCTCATAGCAAATGTGTACAGCGCGAGCTGAAAATGCATTTACAGCACTAAAAAACCAAACTTTTATAACAGCTAAACCAAACGTTTCCAATGTAAATTTCCACCTTTATATAGTGTAAAAAGACATCCTGAAGCCTGGGCAGTCATTAATTTGATTGTCCAATATTTCCCTTATGAGATAATGCCTCTTATACCAAATGTGTACAGCGCGAGCTGAAAATGCATTTACAGCACTAAAAAACCAAACTTTTATAACAGCTAAACCAAACGTTTCCAATGTAAATTTCCACCTTTATATAGTGTAGAAAGGCATCCTGAAGCCTGGAAAGTCATTAATTTGATTGTCCAGTATTTCCTTCATGAGATATTGCAACACTTAGAAAAAGTGTACAGCGCCAGCAGACAATGAATTTTCAGCACTAAAAAAAACGAAACTTCATTAACAGCTAAACTAAACGTTTCCAATGTAAATTTCCACCTTTATATAGTGTAAAAAGACATCCTGAAGCCTGGGCAGTCATTAATTTGATTGTCCAATATTTCCCTTATGAGATAATGCCTCTCATTGCAAATGTGTACAGCGCGAGCTGAAAATGCATTTACAGCACGAAAAAAACAAACTTTTATAACAGCTAAACCAAACGTTTCCAATGTAAATTTCCACCTTTATAGAGTGTAAAAAGGCATCCTGAAGCCTGGGAAGTCATTAATTTGATTGTCCAGTATTTCCCTTATGAGATAATGCCTCACATAGCAAATGTGTACAATGCGAGCTGAAAATGCATTTTCAGCACTAAAAAAACAAACTTTTATAACAGCTAAACCAAACGTTTCCAATGTAAATTTCCACCTTTATATAGTGTAAAAAGACATCCTGAAGCCTGGGCAGTCATTAATTTGATTGTCCAATATTTCCCTTTTGAGATAATGCCTCTCATAGCAAATGTGTACAGCGCGAGCTGAAAATGCATTTACAGCACTAAAAAACCAAACTTTTATAACAGCTAAACCAAACGTTTCCAATGTACATTTCCACCTTTATATAGTGTAGAAAGGCATCCTGAAGCCTGGAAAGTCATTAATTTGATTGTCCAGTATTTCCTTCATGAGATATTGCAACACTTAGAAAAAGTGTACAGCGCCAGCAGACAATGAATTTTCAGCACTAAAAAAACGAAACTTCATTAACAGCTAAACCAAACGTTTCCAATGTAAATTTCCACATTTATAGAGTGTAAAAGGGCATCCTGAAGCCTGGGAAGTCATTAATTTGATTGTCCAGTATTTCCCTTATGAGATAATGCCTCACATAGCAAATGTGTACAGTGCGAGCTGAAAATGCATTTTCAGCATTAAAAAACCCAACTTTTATAACAGCTAAACCAAACGTTTCCAATGTAAATTTCCACCTTTATATAGTGTAAAAAGACATCCTGAAGCCTGGGCAGTCATTAATTTGATTGTCCAATATTTCCCTTTTGAGATAATGCCTCTCATAGCAAATGTGTACAGCGCGAGCTGAAAATGCATTTACAGCACTAAAAAACCAAACTTTTATAACAGCTAAACCAAACGTTTCCAATGTACATTTCCACCTTTATATAGTGTAGAAAGGCATCCTGAAGCCTGGAAAGTCATTAATTTGATTGTCCAGTATTTCCTTCATGAGATATTGCAACACTTAGAAAAAGTGTACAGCACCAGCAGACAATGAATTTTCAGCACTAAAAAAACGAAACTTCATTAACAGCTAAACCAAACGTTTCCAATGTAAATTTCCACATTTATAGAGTGTAAAAAGGCATCCTGAAGCCTGGGAAGTCATTAATTTGATTGTCCAGTATTTCCCTTATGAGATAATGCCTCACATAGCAAATGTGTACAGTGCGAGCTGAAAATGCATTTTCAGCATTAAAAAACCCAACTTTTATAACAGCTAAACCAAACGTTTCCAATGTAAATTTCCACCTTTATATAGTGTAAAAAGACATCCTGAAGCCTGGGCAGTCATTAAATTGATTGTCCAGTATTTCCCTTATGAGATAATGCCTCACATAGCAAATGTGTACAGCGCGAGCTGAAAATGCATTTACAGCACTAAAAAACCAAACTTTTATAACAGCTAAACCAAACGTTTCCAATGTACATTTCCACCTTTATATAGTGTAGAAAGGCATCCTAAAGCCTGGAAAGTCATTAATTTGATTGTCCAGTATTTCCTTCATGAGATATTGCAACACTTAGAAAAAGTGTACAGCGCCAGCAGACAATGAATTTTCAGCACTAAAAAAACGACACTTCATTAACAGCTAAACTAAACGTTTCCAATGTAAATTTCCACCCTTATATAGTGTAAAAAGACATCCTGAAGCCTGGGCAGTCATTAATTTGATTGTCCAATATTTCCCTTATGAGATAATGCCTCTCATAGCAAATGTGTACAGCGCGAGCTGAAAATGCATTTACAGCACTAAAAAACCAAACTTTTATAACAGCTAAACCAAACGTTTCCAATGTACATTTCCACCTTTATATAGTGTAAAAAGACATCCTGAAGCCTGGGCAGTCATTAATTTGATTGTCCAATATTTCCCTTATGAGATAATGCCTCTCATAGCAAATGTGTACAGCGCGAGCTGAAAATGCATTTACAGCACTAAAAAAACAAACTTTTATAACAGCTAAACCAAACGTTTCCAATGTAAATTTCCACCTTTATATAGTGTAGAAAGGCATCCTGAAGCCTGGAAAGTCATTAATTTGATTGTCCAGTATTTCCTTCATGAGATATTGCAACACTTAGAAAAAGTGTACAGCGCCAGCAGACAATGAATTTTCAGCACTAAAAAAACGAAACTTCATTAACAGCTAAACCAAACGTTTCCAATGTAAATTTCCACATTTATAGAGTGTAAAAAGGCATCCTGAAGCCTGGGAAGTCATTAATTTGATTGTCCAGTATTTCCCTTATGAGATAATGCCTCACATAGCAAATGTGTACAGTGCGAGCTGAAAATGCATTTTCAGCACTAAAAAACCAAACTTTTATAACAGCTAAACCAAACGTTTCCAATGTAAATTTCCACCTTTATATAGTGTAAAAAGACATCCTGAAGCCTGGGCAGTCATTAATTTGATTGTCCAGTATTTCCCTTATGAGATAATGCCTCACATAGCAAATGTGTACAGTGCGAGCTGAAAATGCATTTTCAGCACTAAAAAAACCAAACTTTTATAACAGCTAAACCAAACGTTTCCAATGTAAATTTCCACCTTTATATAGTGTAAAAAGACATCCTGAAGCCTGGGCAGTCATTAATTTGATTGTCCAATATTTCCCTTCTGAGATAATGCCTCTCATAGCAAATGTGTACAGCGCGAGCTGAAAATGCATTTACAGCACTAAAAAACCAAACTTTTATAACAGCTAAACCAAACGTTTCCAATGTACATTTCCACCTTTATATAGTGTAGAAAGGCATCCTGAAGCCTGGGCAGTCATTAATTTGATTGTCCAGTATTTCCTTCATGAGATATTGCAACACTTAGAAAAAGTGTACAGCGCCAGCAGACAATGAATTTTCAGCACTAAAAAAACGAAACTTCATGAACAGCTAAACTAAAAGTTTCCAATGTAAATTTCCACCTTTATATAGTGTAAAAAGACATCCTGAAGCCTGGGCAGCCATTAATTTGATTGTCCAATATTTCCCTTATGAGATAATGCCTCTCATAGCAAATGTGTACAGCGCGAGCTGAAAATGCATTTACAGCACTAAAAAACCAAACTTTTATAACAGCTAAACCAAACGTTTCCAATGTACATTTCCACCTTTATATAGTGTAGAAAGGCATCCTGAAGCCTGGAAAGTCATTAATTTGATTGTCCAGTATTTCCTTCATGAGATATTGCAACACTTAGAAAAAGTGTACAGCGCCAGCAGACAATGAATTTTCAGCACTAAAAAAACGAAACTTCATTAACAGCTAAACCAAACGTTTCCAATGTAAATTTCCACATTTATAGAGTGTAAAAAGGCATCCTGAAGCCTGGGAAGTCATTAATTTGATTGTCCAGTATTTCCCTTATGAGATATTGCAACACTTAGAAAAAGTGTACAGCGCCAGCAGACAATGAATTTTCAGCACTAAAAAAACGACACTTCATTAACAGCTAAACTAAACGTTTCCAATGTAAATTTCCACCCTTATATAGTGTAAAAAGACATCCTGAAGCCTGGGCAGTCATTAATTTGATTGTCCAATATTTCCCTTATGAGATAATGCCTCTCATAGCAAATGTGTACAGCGCGAGCTGAAAATGCATTTACAGCACTAAAAAACCAAACTTTTATAACAGCTAAACCAAACGTTTCCAATGTAAATTTCCACCTTTATATAGTGTAGAAAGGCATCCTGAAGCCTGGAAAGTCATTAATTTGATTGTCCAGTATTTCCTTCATGAGATATTGCAACACTTAGAAAAAGTGTACAGCGCCAGCAGACAATGAATTTTCAGCACTAAAAAAACGAAACTTCATTAACAGCTAAACCAAACGTTTCCAATGTAAATTTCCACATTTATAGAGTGTAAAAAGGCATCCTGAAGTCTGGGAAGTCATTAATTTGATTGTCCAGTATTTCCCTTATGAGATAATGCCTCACATAGCAAATGTGTACAGTGCGAGCTGAAAATGCATTTTCAGCACTAAAAAACCTAACTTTTATAACAGCTAAACCAAACGTTTCCAATGTAATTTTCCACCTTTATATAGTGTAAAAAGACATCCTGAAGCCTGGGCAGTCATTAATTTGATTGTCCAGTATTTCCCTTATGAGATAATGCCTCACATAGCAAATGTGTACAGTGCGAGCTGAAAATGCATTTTCAGCACTAAAAAAACCAAACTTTTATAACAGCTAAACCAAACGTTTCCAATGTAAATTTCCACCTTTATATAGTGTAAAAAGACATCCTGAAGCCTGGGCAGTCATTAATTTGATTGTCCAATATTTCCCTTCTGAGATAATGCCTCTCATAGCAAATGTGTACAGCGCGAGCTGAAAATGCATTTACAGCACTAAAAAACCAAACTTTTATAACAGCTAAACCAAACGTTTCCAATGTACATTTCCACCTTTATATAGTGTAGAAAGGCATCCTGAAGCCTGGGCAGTCATTAATTTGATTGTCCAGTATTTCCTTCATGAGATATTGCAACACTTAGAAAAAGTGTACAGCGCCAGCAGACAATGAATTTTCAGCACTAAAAAAACGAAACTTCATGAACAGCTAAACTAAAAGTTTCCAATGTAAATTTCCACCTTTATATAGTGTAAAAAGACATCCTGAAGCCTGGGCAGCCATTAATTTGATTGTCCAATATTTCCCTTATGAGATAATGCCTCTCATAGCAAATGTGTACAGCGCGAGCTGAAAATGCATTTACAGCACTAAAAAACCCAACTTTTATAACAGCTAAACCAAACGTTTCCAATGTAAATTTCCACCTTTATATAGTGTAAAAAGACATCCTGAAGCCTGGGCAGTCATTAATTTGATTGTCCAATATTTCCCTTATGAGATAATGCCTCTTATAGCAAATGTGTACAGCGCGAGCTGAAAATGCATTTACAGCACTAAAAAACCAAACTTTTATAACAGCTAAACCAAACGTTTCCAATGTAAATTTCCACCTTTATATAGTGTAGAAAGGCATCCTGAAGCCTGGAAAGTCATTAATTTGATTGTCCAGTATTTCCTTCATGAGATATTGCAACACTTAGAAAAAGTGTACAGCGCCAGCAGACAATGAATTTTCAGCACTAAAAAAAACGAAACTTCATTAACAGCTAAACTAAACGTTTCCAATGTAAATTTCCACCTTTATATAGTGTAAAAAGACATCCTGAAGCCTGGGCAGTCATTAATTTGATTGTCCAATATTTCCCTTATGAGATAATGCCTCTCATTGCAAATGTGAACAGCGCGAGCTGAAAATGCATTTACAGCACGAAAAAAACAAACTTTTATAACAGCTAAACCAAACGTTTCCAATGTAAATTTCCACCTTTATAGAGTGTAAAAAGGCATCCTGAAGCCTGGGAAGTCATTAATTTGATTGTCCAGTATTTCCCTTATGAGATAATGCCTCACATAGAAAATGTGTACAATGCGAGCTGAAAATGCATTTTAAGCACTAAAAAACCAAACTTTTATAACAGCTAAACCAAACGTTTCCAATGTAAATTTCCACCTTTATATAGTGTAAAAAGACATCCTGAAGCCTGGAAAGTCATTAATTTGATTGTCCAGTATTTCCTTCATGAGATATTGCAACACTTAGAAAAAGTGTACAGCGCCAGCAGACAATGAATTTTCAGCACTAAAAAAACGAAACTTCATTAACAGCTAAACCAAACGTTTCCAATGTAAATTTCGACATTTATAGAGTGTAAAAAGGCATCCTGAAGCCTGGGAAGTCATTAATTTGATTGTCCAGTATTTCCCTTATGAGATAATGCCTCACATAGCAAATGTGTACAATGCGAGCTGAAAATGCATTTTCAGCACTAAAAAAACAAACTTTTATAACAGCTAAACCAAACGTTTCCAATGTAAATTTCCACCTTTATATAGTGTAAAAAGACATCCTGAAGCCTGGGCAGTCATTAATTTGATTGTCCAATATTTCCCTTTTGAGATAATGCCTCTCATAGCAAATGTGTACAGCGCGAGCTGAAAATGCATTTGCAGCACTAAAAAACCAAACTTTTATAACAGCTAAACCAAACGTTTCCAATGTACATTTCCACCTTTATATAGTGTAGAAAGGCATCCTGAAGCCTGGAAAGTCATTAATTTGATTGTCCAGTATTTCCTTCATGAGATATTGCAACACTTAGAAAAAGTGTACAGCGCCAGCAGACAATGAATTTTCAGCACTAAAAAAACGAAACTTCATTAACAGCTAAACTAAACGTTTCCAATGTAAATTTCCACCCTTATATAGTGTAAAAAGACATCCTGAAGCCTGGGCAGTCATTAATTTGATTGTCCAATATTTCCCTTATGAGATAATGCCTCTCATAGCAAATGTGTACAGCGCGAGCTGAAAATGCATTTACAGCACTAAAAAACATAACTTTTATAACAGCTAAACCAAACGTTTCCAATGTACATTTCCACCTTTATATAGTGTAGAAAGGCATCCTGAAGCCTGGAAAGTCATTAATTTGATTGTCCAGTATTTCCTTCATGAGATATTGCAACACTTAGAAAAAGTGTACAGCGCCAGCAGACAATGAATTTTCAGCACTAAAAAAACGAAACTTCATTAACAGCTAAACCAAACGTTTCCAATGTAAATTTCCACATTTATAGAGTGTAAAAAGGCATCCTGAAGCCTGGGAAGTCATTAATTTGATTGTCCAGTATTTCCCTTATGAGATAATGCCTCACATAGCAAATGTGTACAGTGCGAGCTGAAAATGCATTTTCAGCATTAAAAAACCCAACTTTTATAACAGCTAAACCAAACGTTTCCAATGTAAATTTCCACCTTTATATAGTGTAAAAAGACATCCTGAAGCCTGGGCAGTCATTAATTTGATTGTCCAATATTTCCCTTTTGAGATAATGCCTCTCATAGCAAATGTGTACAGCGGGAGCTGAAAATGCATTTACAGCACTAAAAAACCAAACTTTTATAACAGCTAAACCAAACGTTTCCAATGTACATTTCCACCTTTATATAATGTAGAAAGGCATCCTGAAGCCTGGAAAGTCATTAATTTGATTGTCCAGTATTTCCTTCATGAGATATTGCAACACTTAGAAAAAGTGTACAGCGCCAGCAGACAATGAATTTTCAGCACTAAAAAAACGACACTTCATTAACAGCTAAACTAAACGTTTCCAATGTAAATTTCCACCCTTATATAGTGTAAAAAGACATCCTGAAGCCTGGGCAGTCATTAATTTGATTGTCCAATATTTCCCTTATGAGATAATGCCTATCATAGCAAATGTGTACAGCGCGAGCTGAAAATGCATTTACAGCACTAAAAAACCAAACTTTTATAACAGCTAAACCAAACGTTTCAAATGTAAATTTCCACCTTTATATAGTGTAGAAAGGCATCCTGAAGCCTGGAAAGTCATTAATTTGATTGTCCAGTATTTCCTTCATGAGATATTGCAACACTTAGAAAAAGTGTACAGCGCCAGCAGACAATGAATTTTCAGCACTAAAAAAACGAAACTTCATTAACAGCTAAACCAAACGTTTCCAATGTAAATTTCCACATTTATAGAGTGTAAAAAGGCATCCTGAAGCCTAGGAAGTCATTAATTTGATTGTCCAATATTTCCCTTATGAGATAATGCCTCTCATAGCAAATGTGTACAGCGCGAGCTGAAAATGCATTTACAGCACTAAAAAACCAAACTTTTATAACAGCTAAACCAAACGTTTCCAATGTACATTTCCACCTTTATATAGTGTAAAAAGACATCCTGAAGCCTGGGCAGTCATTAATTTGATTGTCCAATATTTCCCTTATGAGATAATGCCTCTCATAGCAAATGTGTACAGCGCGAGCTGAAAATGCATTTACAGCACTAAAAAACCAAACTTTTATAACAGCTAAACCAAACGTTTCCAATGTAAATTTCCACCTTTATATAGTGTAGAAAGGCATCCTGAAGCCTGGAAAGTCATTAATTTGATTGTCCAGTATTTCCTTCATGAGATATTGCAACACTTAGAAAAAGAGTACAGCGCCAGCAGACAATGAATTTTCAGCACTAAAAAAACGAAACTTCATTAACAGCTAAACTAAACGTTTCCAATGTATATTTCCACCTTTATATAGTGTAAAAAGACATCCTGAAGCCTGGGCAGTCATTAATTTGAATGTCCAATATTTCCCTTATGAGATAATGCCTCTCATAGCAAATGTGTACAGCGCGAGCTGAAAATGCATTTACAGCACTAAAAAACCAAACTTTTATAACAGCTAAACCAAACGTTTCAAATGTAAATTTCCACCTTTATATAGTGTAGAAAGGCATCCTGAAGCCTGGAAAGTCATTAATTTGATTGTCCAGTATTTCCTTCATGAGATATTGCAACACTTAGAAAAAGTGTACAGCGCCAGCAGACAATGAATTTTCAGCACTATAAAAACGAAACTTCATTAACAGCTAAACCAAACGTTTCCAATGTAAATTTCCACATTTATAGAGTGTAAAAAGGCATCCTGAAGCCTGGGAAGTCATTAATTTGATTGTCCAGTATTTCCCTTATGAGATAATGCCTCACATAGCAAAAATGTACAGTGCGAGCTGAAAATGCATTTTCAGCACTAAAAAACCAAACTTTTATAACAGCTAAACCAAACGTTTCCAATGTAAATTTCCACCTTTATATAGTGTAAAAAGACATCCTGAAGCCTGGGCAGTCATTAATTTGATTGTCCAGTATTTCCCTTATGAGATAATGCCTCACATAGCAAATGTGGACAGTGCGAGCTGAAAATGCATTTTCAGCACTAAAAAAACCAAACTTTTATAACAGCTAAACCAAACGTTTCCAATGTAAATTTCCACCTTTATATAGTGTAAAAAGACATCCTGAAGCCTGGGCAGTCATTAATTTGATTGTCCAATATTTCCCTTATGAGATAATGCCTCTCATAGCAAATGTGTACAGCGCGAGCTGAAAATGCATTTACAGCACTAAAAAACCAAACTTTTATAACAGCTAAACCAAACGTTTCCAATGTACATTTCCACCTTTATATAGTGTAGAAAGGCATCCTGAAGCCTGGAAAGTCATTAATGTCATTGTCCAGTATTTCCTTCATGAGATATTGCAACACTTAGAAAAAGTGTACAGCGCCAGCAGACAATGAATTTTCAGCACTAAAAAAACGAAACTTCATTAACAGCTAAACTAAACGTTTCCAATGTAAATTTCCACCCTTATATAGTGTAAAAAGACATCCTGAAGCCTGGGCAGTCATTAATTTGATTGTCCAATATTTCCCTTATGAGATAATGCCTCTCATAGCAAATGTGTACAGCGCGAGCTGAAAATGCATTTACAGCACTAAAAAAACAAACTTTTATAACAGCTAAACCAAACGTTTCCAATGTAAATTTCCACCTTTATATAGTGTAGAAAGGCATCCTGAAGCCTGGAAAGTCATTAATTTGATTGTCCAGTATTTCCTTCATGAGATATTGCAACACTTAGAAAAAGTGTACAGCGCCAGCAGACAATGAATTTTCAGCACTAAAAAAACGAAACTTCATTAACAGCTAAACCAAACGTCTCCAATGTAAATTTCCACATTTATAGAGTGTAAAAAGGCATCCTGAAGCCTGGGAAGTCATTAATTTGATTGTCCAGTATTTCCCTTATGAGATAATACCTCACATAGCAAATGTGTACAGTGCGAGCTGAAAATGCATTTACAGCACTAAAAAAACAAACTTTTAGAACAGCTAAACCAAACGTTTCCAATGTAAATTTCCACCTTTATATAGTGGAGAAAGGCATCCTGAAGCCTGGAAAGTCATTAATTTGATTGTCCAGTATTTCCTTCATGAGATATTGCAACACTTAGAAAAAGTGTACAGCGCCAGCAGACAATGAATTTTCAGCACTAAAAAAACGAAACTTCATTAACAGCTAAACAAAACGTTTCCAATGTAAATTTCCACCTTTATATAGTGTAGAAAGGCATCCTGAAGCCTGGAAAGTCATTAATTTGATTGTCCAGTATTTCCTTCATGAGATATTGCAACACTTAGAAAAAGTGTACAGCGCCAGCAGACAATGAATTTTCAGCACTAAAAAAAACGAAACTTCATTAACAGCTAAACTAAACGTTTCCAATGTAAATTTCCACCTTTATATAGTGTAAAAAGACATCCTGAAGCCTGGGCAGTCATTAATTTGATTGTCCAATATTTCCCTTATGAGATAATGCCTCTCATTGCAAATGTGTACAGCGCGAGCTGAAAATGCATTTACAGCACGAAAAAAACAAACTTTTATAACAGCTAAACCAAACGTTTCCAATGTAAATTTCCACCTTTATAGAGTGTAAAAAGGCATCCTGAAGCCCGGGAAGTCATTAATTTGATTGTCCAGTATTTCCCTTATGAGATAATGCCTCACATAGCAAATGTGTACAGTGCGAGCTGAAAATGCATTTTAAGCACTAAAAAACCAAACTTTTATAACAGCTAAACCAAACGTTTCCAATGTAAATTTCCACCTTTATATAGTGTAAAAAGACATCCTGAAGCCTGGGCAGTCATTAATTTGATTGTCCAATATTTCCCTTATGAGATAATGCCTCTCATAGCAAATGTGTACAGCGCGAGCTGAAAATGTATTTACAGCACTAAAAAAACAAACTTTTATAACAGCTAAACCAAACGTTTCCAATGTAAATTTCCACCTTTATATAGTGTAGAAAGGCATCCTGAAGCCTGGAAAGTCATTAATTTGATTGTCCAGTATTTCCTTCATGAGATATTGCAACACTTAGAAAAAGTGTACAGCGCCAGCAGACAATGAATTTTCAGCACTAAAAAAACGAAACTTCATTAACAGCGAAACTAAACGTTTCCAATGTAAATTTCCACCCTTATATAGTGTAAAAAGACATCCTGAAGCCTGGGCAGTCATTAATTTGATTGTCCAATATTTCCCTTATGAGATAATGCCTCTCATAGCAAATGTGTACAGCGCGAGCTGAAAATGCATTTACATCACTAAAAAACCAAACTTTTATAACAGCTAAACCAAATGTTTCCAATGTACATTTCCACCTTTATATAGTGTAGAAAGGCATCCTGAAGCCTGGAAAGTCATTAATTTGATTGTCCAGTATTTCCTTCATGAGATATTGCAACACTTAGAAAAAGTGTACAGCGCCAGCAGACAATGAATTTTCAGCACTAAAAAAACGAAACTTCATTAACAGCTAAACTAAAAGTTTCCAATGTAAATTTCCACCTTTATATAGTGTAAAAAGACATCCTGAAGCCTGGGCAGCCATTAATTTGATTGTCCAATATTTCCCTTATGAGATAATGCCTCTCATAGCAAATGTGTACAGCGCGAGCTGAAAATGCATTTACAGCACTAAAAAACCAAACTTTTATAACAGCTAAACCAAACGTTTCCAATGTAAATTTCCACCTTTATATAGTGTAAAAAGACATCCTGAAGCCTGGGCAGTCATTAATTTGATTGTCCAATATTTCCCTTATGAGATAATGCCTCTCATAGCAAATGTGTACAGCGCGAGCTGAAAATGCATTTACAGCACTAAAAAACCAAACTTTTATAACAGCTAAACCAAACGTTTCCAATGTAAATTTCCACCTTTATATAGTGTAGAAAGGCATCCTGAAGCCTGGAAAGTCATTAATTTGATTGTCCAGTATTTCCTTCATGAGATATTGCAACACTTAGAAAAAGTGTACAGCGCCAGCAGACAATGAATTTTCAGCACTAAAAAAACGAACTTTTATAACAGCTAAACCAAACGTTTCCAATGTAAATTTCCACCTTTATATAGTGTAGAAAGGCATCCTGAAGCCTGGAAAGTCATTAATTTGATTGTCCAGTATTTCCTTCATGAGATATTGCAACACTTAGAAAAAGTGTACAGCGCCAGCAGACAATGAATTTTCAGCACTAAAAAAACGAAACTTCATTAACAGCTAAACTAAACGTTTCCAATGTAAATTTCCACCTTTATATAGTGTAAAAAGACATCCTGAAGCCTGGGCAGTCATTAATTTGATTGTCCAATATTTCCCTTATGAGATAATGCCTCTCATTGCAAATGTGTACAGCGCGAGCTGAAAATGCCTTTACAGCACGAAAAAAACAAACTTTTATAACAGCTAAACCAAACGTTTCCAATGTAAATTTCCACCTTTATAGAGTGTAAAAAGGCATCCTGAAGCCTGGGAAGTCATTAATTTGATTGTCCAGTATTTCCCTTATGAGATAATGCCTCACATAGCAAATGTGTACAGTGCGAGCTGAAAATGCATTTTAAGCACTAAAAAACCAAACTTTTATAACAGCTAAACCAAACGTTTCCAATGTAAATTTCCACCTTTATATAGTGTAAAAAGAGATCCTGAAGCCTGGGCAGTCATTAATTTGATTGTCCAATATTTCCCTTTTGAGATAATGCCTCTCATAGCAAATGTGTACAGCGCGAGCTGAAAATGCATTTACAGCACTAAAAAACCAAACTTTTATAACAGCTAAACCAAACGTTTCAAATGTAAATTTCCACCTTTATATAGTGTAGAAAGGCATCCTGAAGCCTGGAAAGTCGTTAATTTGATTGTCCAGTATTTCCTTCATGAGATATTGCAACACTTAGAAAAAGTGTACAGCGCCAGCAGACAATGAATTTTCAGCACTAAAAAAACGAAACTTCATTAACAGCTAAACCAAACGTTTCCAATGTAAATTTCCACATTTATAGAGTGTAAAAAGGCATCCTGAAGCCTGGGAAGTCATTAATTTGATTGTCCAGTATTTCCCTTATGAGATAATGCCTCACATAGCAAATGTGTACAGTGCGAGCTGAAAATGCATTTTCAGCACTAAAAAACCAAACTTTTATAACAGCTAAACCAAACGTTTCCAATGTAAATTTCCACCTTTATATAGTGTAAAAGGACATCCTGAAGCCTGGGCAGTCATTAATTTGATTGTCCAATATTTCCCTTTTGAGATAATGCCTCTCATAGCAAATGTGTACAGCGCGAGCTGAAAATGCATTTACAGCATTAAAAAAACAAACTTTTATAACAGCTAAACCAAACGTTTCCAATGTACATTTCCACCTTTATATAGTGTAGAAAGGCATCCTGAAGCCTGGAAAGTCATTAATTTGATTGTCCAGTATTTCCTTCATGAGATATTGCAACACTTAGAAAAAGTGTACAGCGCCAGCAGACAATGAATTTTCAGCACTAAAAAAACGAAACTTCATTAACAGCTAAACTAAACGTTTCCAATGTAAATTTCCACCCTTATATAGTGTAAAAAGACATCCTGAAGCCTGGGCAGTCATTAATTTGATTGTCCAATATTTCCCTTATGAGATAATGCCTCTCATAGCAAATGTGTACAGCGCGAGCTGAAAATGCATTTACAGCACTAAAAAACCAAACTTTTATAACAGCTAAACCAAACGTTTCCAATGTAAATTTCCACCTTTATATAGTGTAAAAAGACATCCTGAAGCCTGGGCAGTCATTAATTTGATTGTCCAATATTTCCCTTATGAGATAATGCCTCTCATAGCAAATGTGTACAGCGCGAGCTGAAAATGCATTTACAGCACTAAAAAACCAAACTTTTATAACAGCTAAACCAAACGTTTCCAATGTAAATTTCCACCTTTATATAGTGTAGAAAGGCATCCTGAAGCCTGGAAAGTCATTAATTTGATTGTCCAGTATTTCCTTCATGAGATATTGCAACACTTAGAAAAAGTGTACAGCGCCAGCAGACAATGAATTTTCAGCACTAAAAAAACGAAACTTCATTAACAGCTAAACCAAACGTTTCCAATGTAAATTTCCACATTTATAGAGTGTAAAAAGGCATCCTGAAGCCTGGGAAGTCATTAATTTGATTGTCCAGTATTTCCCTTATGAGATAATGCCTCACATAGCAAATGTGTACAGTGCGAGCTGAAAATGCATTTTCAGCACTAAAAAAACAAACTTTTATAACAGCTAAACCAAACGTTTCCAATGTAAATTTCCACCTTTATATAGTGTAAAAAGACATCCTGAAGCCTGGGCAGTCATTAATTTGATTGTCCAGTATTTCCCTTATGAGATAATGCCTCACATAGCAAATGTGTACAGTGCGAGCTGAAAATGCATTTTCAGCACTAAAAAAACAAACTTTTATAACAGCTAAACCAAACGTTTCCAATGTACATTTCCACCTTTATATAGTGTAGAAAGGCATCCTGAAGCCTGGAAAGTCATTAATTTGATTGTCCAGTATTTCCTTCATGAGATATTGCAACACTTAGAAAAAGTGTACAGCGCCAGCAGACAATGAATTTTCAGCACTAAAAAAACGAAACTTCATTAACAGCTAAACTAAACGTTTCCAATGTAAATTTCCACCCTTATATAGTGTAAAAAGACATCCTGAAGCCTGGGCAGTCATTAATTTGATTGTCCAATATTTCCCTTATGAGATAATGCCTCTCATAGCAAATGTGTACAGCGCGAGCTGAAAATGCATTTACAGCACTAAAAAACCAAACTTTTATAACAGCTAAACCAAACGTTTCCAATGTAAATTTCCACCTTTATACAGTGTAAAAAGACATCCTGAAGCCTGGGCAGTCATTAATTTGATTGTCCAATATTTCCCTTATGAGATAATGCCTCTCATAGCAAATGTGTACAGCGCGAGCTGAAAATGCATTTACAGCACTAAAAAACCAAACTTTTATAACAGCTAAACCAAACGTTTCCAATGTAAATTTCCACCTTTATATAGTGTAGAAAGGCATCCTGAAGCCTGGAAAGTCATTAATTTGATTGTCCAGTATTTCCTTCATGAGATATTGCAACACTTAGAAAAAGTGTACAGCGCCAGCAGACAATGAATTTTCAGCACTAAAAAAACGAAACTTCATTAACAGCTAAACCAAACGTTTCCAATGTAAATTTCCACATTTATAGAGTGTAAAAAGGCATCCTGAAGCCTGGGAAGTCATTAATTTGATTGTCCAGTATTTCCCTTATGAGATAATGCCTCACATAGCAAATGTGTACAGTGCGAGCTGAAAATGCATTTTCAGCACTAAAAAAACAAACTTTTATAACAGCTAAACCAAACGTTTCCAATGTAAATTTCCACCTTTATATAGTGTAAAAAGACATCCTGAAGCCTGGGCAGTCATTAATTTGATTGTCCAGTATTTCCCTTATGAGATAATGCCTCACATAGCAAATGTGTACAGCGCGAGCTGAAAATGCATTTACAGCACTAAAAAACCAAACTTTTATAACAGCTAAACCAAACGTTTCCAATGTAAATTTCCACCTATTTATAGTGTAAAAAGACATCCTGAAGCCTGGGCAGTCATTAATTTGATTGTCCAATATTTCCCTTATGAGATAATGCCTCTCATAGCAAATGTGTACAGCGCGAGCTGAAAATGCATTTACAGCACTAAAAAACCAAACTTTTATAACAGCTAAACCAAACGTTTCCAATGTAAATTTCCACCTTTATATAGTGTAGAAAGGCATCCTGAAGCCTGGAAAGTCATTAATTTGATTGTCCAGTATTTCCTTCATGAGATATTGCAACACTTAGAAAAAGTGTACAGCGCCAGCAGACAATGAATTTTCAGCACTAAAAAAACGAAACTTCATTAACAGCTAAACTAAACGTTTCCAATGTATATTTCCACCTTTATATAGTGTAAAAAGACATCCTGAAGCCTGGGCAGTCATTAATTTGATTGTCCAATATTTCCCTTATGAGATAATGCCTCTCATAGCAAATGTGTACAGCGCGAGCTGAAAATGCATTTACAGCACTAAAAAACCAAACTTTTATAACAGCTAAACCAAACGTTTCAAATGTAAATTTCCACCTTTATATAGTGTAGAAAGGCATCCTGAAGCCTGGAAAGTCATTAATTTGATTGTCCAGTATTTCCTTCATGAGATATTGCAACACTTAGAAAAAGTGTACAGCGCCAGCAGACAATGAATTTTCAGCACTAAAAAAACGAAACTTCATTAACAGCTAAACCAAACGTTTCCAATGTAAATTTCCACATTTATAGAGTGTAAAAAGGCATCCTGAAGCCTGGGAAGTTATTAATTTGATTGTCCAGTATTTCCCTTATGAGATAATGCCTCACATAGCAAATGTGTACAGTGCGAGCTGAAAATGCATTTTCAGCACTAAAAAACCAAACTTTTATAACAGCTAAACCAAACGTTTCCAATGTAAATTTCCACCTTTATATAGTGTAAAAAGACATCCTGAAGCCTGGGCAGTCATTAATTTGATTGTCCAATATTTCCCTTATGAGATAATGCCTCTCATAGCAAATGTGTACAGCGCGAGCTGAAAATGCATTTTAAGCACTAAAAACCCAACTTTTATAACAGCTAAACCAAACGTTTCCAATGTAAATTTCCACCTTTATATAGTGTAAAAAGACATCCTGAAGCCTGGGCAGTCATTAATTAGATTGTCCAATATTTCCCTTATGAGATAATGCCTCTCATAGCAAATGTGTACAGCGCGAGCTGAAAATGTATTTACAGCACTAAAAAAACTAACTTTTATAACAGCTAAACCAAACGTTTCCAATGTAAAT
Organism: Idiotropiscis lumnitzeri; assembly: GCF_059441095.1. Lineage (NCBI taxonomy): Eukaryota > Metazoa > Chordata > Actinopteri > Syngnathiformes > Syngnathidae > Idiotropiscis > Idiotropiscis lumnitzeri. Next base: position 2,627,295 of record NW_028283564.1, on the reverse strand, counting down.
TTCCACCTTTATATAGTGTAGAAAGGCATCCTGAAGCCTGGAAAGTCACTAATTTGATTGTCCAGTATTTCCTTCATGAGATATTGCAACACTTAGAAAAAGTGTACAGCGCCAGCAGACAATGAATTTTCAGCATTAAAAAAACGAAACTTCATTAACAGCTAAACTAAACGTTTCCAATGTAAATTTCCACCCTTATATAGTGTAAAAAGACATCCTGAAGCCTGGGCAGTCATTAATTTGATTGTCCAATATTTCCCTTATGAGATAATGCCTCTCATAGCAAATGTGTACAGCGCGAGCTGAAAATGCATTTACATCACTAAAAAACCAAACTTTTATAACAGCTAAACCAAACGTTTCCAATGTACATTTCCACCTTTATATAGTGTAGAAAGGCATCCTGAAGCCTGGAAAGTCATTAATTTGATTGTCCAGTATTTCCTTCATGAGATATTGCAACACTTAGAAAAAGTGTACAGCGCCAACAGACAATGAATTTTCAGCACTAAAAAAACGAAACTTCATTAACAGCTAAACTAAAAGTTTCCAATGTAAATTTCCACCTTTATATAGTGTAAAAAGACATCCTGAAGCCTGGGCAGCCATTAATTTGATTGTCCAATATTTCCCTTATGAGATAATGCCTCTCATAGCAAATGTGTGCAGCGCGAGCTGAAAATGCATTTACAGCACTAAAAAACCAAACTTTTATAACAGCTAAACCAAACGTTTCCAATGTAAATTTCCACCTTTATATAGTGTAAAAAGACATCCTGAAGCCTGGGCAGTCATTAATTTGATTGTCCAATATTTCCCTTATGAGATAATGCCTCTCATAGCAAATGTGTACAGCGCGAGCTGAAAATGCATTTACAGCACTAAAAAACCAAACTTTTATAACAGCTAAACCAAACGTTTCCAATGTAAATTTCCACCTTTATATAGTGTAGAAAGGCATCCTGAAGCCTGGAAAGTCATTAATTTGATTGTCCAGTATTTCCTTCATGAGATATTGCAACACTTAGAAAAAGTGTACAGCGCCAGCAGACAATGAATTTTCAGCACTAAAAAAACGAAACTTCATTAACAGCTAAACTAAACGTTTCCAATGTAAATTTCCACCTTTATATAGTGTAAAAAGACATCCTGAAGCCTGGGCAGTCATTAATTTGATTGTCCAATATTTCCCTTATGAGATAATGCCTCTCATTGCAAATGTGTACAGCGCGAGCTGAAAATGCCTTTACAGCACGAAAAAAACAAACTTTTATAACAGCTAAACCAAACGTTTCCAATGTAAATTTCCACCTTTATAGAGTGTAAAAAGGCATCCTGAAGCCTGGGAAGTCATTAATTTGATTGTCCAGTATTTCCCTTATGAGATAATGCCTCACATAGCAAATGTGTACAGTGCGAGCTGAAAATGCATTTTAAGCACTAAAAAACCAAACTTTTATAACAGCTAAACCAAACGTTTCAAATGTAAATTTCCACCTTTATATAGTGTAGAAAGGCATCCTGAAGCCTGGAAAGTCGTTAATTTGATTGTCCAGTATTTCCTTCATGAGATATTGCAACACTTAGAAAAAGTGTACAGCGCCAGCAGACAATGAATTTTCAGCACTAAAAAAACGAAACTTCATTAACAGCTAAACCAAACGTTTCCAATGTAAATTTCCACATTTATAGAGTGTAAAAAGGCATCCTGAAGCCTGGGAAGTCATTAATTTGATTGTCCAGTATTTCCCTTATGAGATAATGCCTCACATAGCAAATGTGTACAGTGCGAGCTGAAAATGCATTTTCAGCACTAAAAAACCAAACTTTTATAACAGCTAAACCAAACGTTTCCAATGTAAATTTCCACCTTTATATAGTGTAAAAGGACATCCTGAAGCCTGGGCAGTCATTAATTTGATTGTCCAATATTTCCCTTTTGAGATAATGCCTCTCATAGCAAATGTGTACAGCGCGAGCTGAAAATGCATTTACAGCACTAAAAAACCAAACTTTTATAACAGCTAAACCAAACGTTTCCAATGTACATTTCCACCTTTATATAGTGTAGAAAGGCATCCTGAAGCCTGGAAAGTCATTAATTTGATTGTCCAGTATTTCCTTCATGAGATATTGCAACACTTAGAAAAAGTGTACAGCGCCAGCAGACAATGAATTTTCAGCACTAAAAAAACGAAACTTCATTAACAGCTAAACTAAACGTTTCCAATGTAAATTTCCACCCTTATATAGTGTAAAAAGACATCCTGAAGCCTGGGCAGTCATTAATTTGATTGTCCAATATTTCCCTTATGAGATAATGCCTCTCATAGCAAATGTGTACAGCGCGAGCTGAAAATGCATTTACAGCACTAAAAAACCAAACTTTTATAACAGCTAAACCAAACGTTTCCAATGTAAATTTCCACCTTTATATAGTGTAGAAAGGCATCCTGAAGCCTGGAAAGTCATTAATTTGATTGTCCAGTATTTCCTTCATTAGATATTGCAACACTTAGAAAAAGTGTACAGCGCCAGCAGACAATGAATTTTCAGCACTAAAAAAACGAAACTTCATTAACAGCTAAACCAAACGTTTCCAATGTAAATTTCCACATTTATAGAGTGTAAAAAGGCATCCTGAAGCCTGGGAAGTCATTAATTTGATTGTCCAGTATTTCCCTTATGAGATAATGCCTCACATAGCAAATGTGTACAGTGCGAGCTGAAAATGCATTTTCAGCACTAAAAAACCAAACTTTTATAACAGCTAAACCAAACGTTTCCAATGTAAATTTCCACCTTTATATAGTGTAAAAAGACATCCTGAAGCCTGGGCAGTCATTAATTTGATTGTCCAGTATTTCCCTTATGAGATAATGCCTCACATAGCAAATGTGTACAGCGCGAGCTGAAAATGCATTTACAGCACTAAAAAACCAAACTTTTATAACAGCTAAACCAAACGTTTCCAATGTAAATTTCCACCTTTATATAGTGTAAAAAGACATCCTGAAGCCTGGGCAGTCATTAATTTGATTGTCCAATATTTCCCTTATGAGATAATGCCTCTCATAGCAAATGTGTACAGCGCGAGCTGAAAATGCATTTACAGCACTAAAAAACCAAACTTTTATAACAGCTAAACCAAACGTTTCCAATGTAAATTTCCACCTTTATATAGTGTAGAAAGGCATCCTGAAGCCTGGAAAGTCATTAATTTGATTGTCCAGTATTTCCTTCATGAGATATTGCAACACTTAGAAAAAGTGTACAGCGCCAGCAGACAATGAATTTTCAGCACTAAAAAAACGAAACTTCATTAACAGCTAAACTAAACGTTTCCAATGTAAATTTCCACCTTTATATAGTGTAAAAAGACATCCTGAAGCCTGGGCAGTCATTAATTTGATTGTCCAATATTTCCCTTATGAGATAATGCCTCTCATTGCAAATGTGTACAGCGCGAGCTGAAAATGCCTTTACAGCACGAAAAAAACAAACTTTTATAACAGCTAAACCAAACGTTTCCAATGTAAATTTCCACCTTTATAGAGTGTAAAAAGGCATCCTGAAGCCTGGGAAGTCATTAATTTGATTGTCCAGTATTTCCCTTATGAGATAATGCCTCACATAGCAAATGTGTACAGTGCGAGCTGAAAATGCATTTTAAGCACTAAAAAACCAAACTTTTATAACAGCTAAACCAAACGTTTCAAATGTAAATTTCCACCTTTATATAGTGTAGAAAGGCATCCTGAAGCCTGGAAAGTCGTTAATTTGATTGTCCAGTATTTCCTTCATGAGATATTGCAACACTTAGAAAAAGTGTACAGCGCCAGCAGACAATGAATTTTCAGCACTAAAAAAACGAAACTTCATTAACAGCTAAACCAAACGTTTCCAATGTAAATTTCCACATTTATAGAGTGTAAAAAGGCATCCTGAAGCCTGGGAAGTCATTAATTTGATTGTCCAGTATTTCCCTTATGAGATAATGCCTCACATAGCAAATGTGTACAGTGCGAGCTGAAAATGCATTTTCAGCACTAAAAAACCAAACTTTTATAACAGCTAAACCAAACGTTTCCAATGTAAATTTCCACCTTTATATAGTGTAAAAGGACATCCTGAAGCCTGGGCAGTCATTAATTTGATTGTCCAATATTTCCCTTTTGAGATAATGCCTCTCATAGCAAATGTGTACAGCGCGAGCTGAAAATGCATTTACAGCACTAAAAAACCAAACTTTTATAACAGCTAAACCAAACGTTTCCAATGTACATTTCCACCTTTATATAGTGTAGAAAGGCATCCTGAAGCCTGGAAAGTCATTAATTTGATTGTCCAGTATTTCCTTCATGAGATATTGCAACACTTAGAAAAAGTGTACAGCGCCAGCAGACAATGAATTTTCAGCACTAAAAAAACGAAACTTCATTAACAGCTAAACTAAACGTTTCCAATGTAAATTTCCACCCTTATATAGTGTAAAAAGACATCCTGAAGCCTGGGCAGTCATTAATTTGATTGTCCAATATTTCCCTTATGAGATAATGCCTCTCATAGCAAATGTGTACAGCGCGAGCTGAAAATGCATTTACAGCACTAAAAAACCAAACTTTTATAACAGCTAAACCAAACGTTTCCAATGTAAATTTCCACCTTTATATAGTGTAGAAAGGCATCCTGAAGCCTGGAAAGTCATTAATTTGATTGTCCAGTATTTCCTTCATTAGATATTGCAACACTTAGAAAAAGTGTACAGCGCCAGCAGACAATGAATTTTCAGCACTAAAAAAACGAAACTTCATTAACAGCTAAACCAAACGTTTCCAATGTAAATTTCCACATTTATAGAGTGTAAAAAGGCATCCTGAAGCCTGGGAAGTCATTAATTTGATTGTCCAGTATTTCCCTTATGAGATAATGCCTCACATAGCAAATGTGTACAGTGCGAGCTGAAAATGCATTTTCAGCACTAAAAAACCAAACTTTTATAACAGCTAAACCAAACGTTTCCAATGTAAATTTCCACCTTTATATAGTGTAAAAAGACATCCTGAAGCCTGGGCAGTCATTAATTTGATTGTCCAGTATTTCCCTTATGAGATAATGCCTCACATAGCAAATGTGTACAGCGCGAGCTGAAAATGCATTTACAGCACTAAAAAACCAAACTTTTATAACAGCTAAACCAAACGTTTCCAATGTAAATTTCCACCTTTATATAGTGTAAAAAGACATCCTGAAGCCTGGGCAGTCATTAATTTGATTGTCCAATATTTCCCTTATGAGATAATGCCTCTCATAGCAAATGTGTACAGCGCGAGCTGAAAATGCATTTACAGCACTAAAAAACCAAACTTTTATAACAGCTAAACCAAACGTTTCCAATGTAAATTTCCACCTTTATATAGTGTAGAAAGGCATCCTGAAGCCTGGAAAGTCATTAATTTGATTGTCCAGTATTTCCTTCATGAGATATTGCAACACTTAGAAAAAGTGTACAGCGCCAGCAGACAATGAATTTTCAGCACTAAAAAAACGAAACTTCATTAACAGCTAAACCAAACGTTTCCAATGTAAATTTCCACATTTATAGAGTGTAAAAAGGCATCCTGAAGCCTGGGAAGTCATTAATTTGATTGTCCAGTATTTCCCTTATGAGATAATGCCTCACATAGCAAATGTGTACAGTGCGAGCTGAAAATGCATTTTCAGCACTAAAAAAACAAACTTTTATAACAGCTAAACCAAACGTTTCCAATGTAAATTTCCACCTTTATATAGTGTAAAAAGACATCCTGAAGCCTGGGCAGTCATTAATTTGATTGTCCAGTATTTCCCTTATGAGATAATGCCTCACATAGCAAATGTGTACAGTGCGAGCTGAAAATGCATTTTCAGCACTAAAAAAACAAACTTTTATAACAGCTAAACCAAACGTTTCCAATGTACATTTCCACCTTTATATAGTGTAGAAAGGCATCCTGAAGCCTGGAAAGTCATTAATTTGATTGTCCAGTATTTCCTTCATGAGATATTGCAACACTTAGAAAAAGTGTACAGCGCCAGCAGACAATGAATTTTCAGCACTAAAAAAACGAAACTTCATTAACAGCTAAACTAAACGTTTCCAATGTAAATTTCCACCCTTATATAGTGTAAAAAGACATCCTGAAGCCTGGGCAGTCATTAATTTGATTGTCCAATATTTCCCTTATGAGATAATGCCTCTCATAGCAAATGTGTACAGCGCGAGCTGAAAATGCATTTACAGCACTAAAAAACCAAACTTTTATAACAGCTAAACCAAACGTTTCCAATGTAAATTTCCACCTTTATACAGTGTAAAAAGACATCCTGAAGCCTGGGCAGTCATTAATTTGATTGTCCAATATTTCCCTTATGAGATAATGCCTCTCATAGCAAATGTGTACAGCGCGAGCTGAAAATGCATTTACAGCACTAAAAAACCAAACTTTTATAACAGCTAAACCAAACGTTTCCAATGTAAATTTCCACCTTTATATAGTGTAGAAAGGCATCCTGAAGCCTGGAAAGTCATTAATTTGATTGTCCAGTATTTCCTTCATGAGATATTGCAACACTTAGAAAAAGTGTACAGCGCCAGCAGACAATGAATTTTCAGCACTAAAAAAACGAAACTTCATTAACAGCTAAACCAAACGTTTCCAATGTAAATTTCCACATTTATAGAGTGTAAAAAGGCATCCTGAAGCCTGGGAAGTCATTAATTTGATTGTCCAGTATTTCCCTTATGAGATAATGCCTCACATAGCAAATGTGTACAGTGCGAGCTGAAAATGCATTTTCAGCACTAAAAAAACAAACTTTTATAACAGCTAAACCAAACGTTTCCAATGTAAATTTCCACCTTTATATAGTGTAAAAAGACATCCTGAAGCCTGGGCAGTCATTAATTTGATTGTCCAGTATTTCCCTTATGAGATAATGCCTCACATAGCAAATGTGTACAGCGCGAGCTGAAAATGCATTTACAGCACTAAAAAACCAAACTTTTATAACAGCTAAACCAAACGTTTCCAATGTAAATTTCCACCTATTTATAGTGTAAAAAGACATCCTGAAGCCTGGGCAGTCATTAATTTGATTGTCCAATATTTCCCTTATGAGATAATGCCTCTCATAGCAAATGTGTACAGCGCGAGCTGAAAATGCATTTACAGCACTAAAAAACCAAACTTTTATAACAGCTAAACCAAACGTTTCCAATGTAAATTTCCACCTTTATATAGTGTAGAAAGGCATCCTGAAGCCTGGAAAGTCATTAATTTGATTGTCCAGTATTTCCTTCATGAGATATTGCAACACTTAGAAAAAGTGTACAGCGCCAGCAGACAATGAATTTTCAGCACTAAAAAAACGAAACTTCATTAACAGCTAAACTAAACGTTTCCAATGTATATTTCCACCTTTATATAGTGTAAAAAGACATCCTGAAGCCTGGGCAGTCATTAATTTGATTGTCCAATATTTCCCTTATGAGATAATGCCTCTCATAGCAAATGTGTACAGCGCGAGCTGAAAATGCATTTACAGCACTAAAAAACCAAACTTTTATAACAGCTAAACCAAACGTTTCAAATGTAAATTTCCACCTTTATATAGTGTAGAAAGGCATCCTGAAGCCTGGAAAGTCATTAATTTGATTGTCCAGTATTTCCTTCATGAGATATTGCAACACTTAGAAAAAGTGTACAGCGCCAGCAGACAATGAATTTTCAGCACTAAAAAAACGAAACTTCATTAACAGCTAAACCAAACGTTTCCAATGTAAATTTCCACATTTATAGAGTGTAAAAAGGCATCCTGAAGCCTGGGAAGTTATTAATTTGATTGTCCAGTATTTCCCTTATGAGATAATGCCTCACATAGCAAATGTGTACAGTGCGAGCTGAAAATGCATTTTCAGCACTAAAAAACCAAACTTTTATAACAGCTAAACCAAACGTTTCCAATGTAAATTTCCACCTTTATATAGTGTAAAAAGACATCCTGAAGCCTGGGCAGTCATTAATTTGATTGTCCAATATTTCCCTTATGAGATAATGCCTCTCATAGCAAATGTGTACAGCGCGAGCTGAAAATGCATTTTAAGCACTAAAAAACCAAACTTTTATAACAGCTAAACCAAACGTTTCCAATGTAAATTTCCACCTTTATATAGTGTAAAAAGACATCCTGAAGCCTGGGCAGTCATTAATTAGATTGTCCAATATTTCCCTTATGAGATAATGCCTCTCATAGCAAATGTGTACAGCGCGAGCTGAAAATGTATTTACAGCACTAAAAAAACTAACTTTTATAACAGCTAAACCAAACGTTTCCAATGTAAATTTCCACCTTTATATAGTGTAGAAAGGCATCCTGAAGCCTGGAAAGTCACTAATTTGATTGTCCAGTATTTCCTTCATGAGATATTGCAACACTTAGAAAAAGTGTACAGCGCCAGCAGACAATGAATTTTCAGCATTAAAAAAACGAAACTTCATTAACAGCTAAACTAAACGTTTCCAATGTAAATTTCCACCCTTATATAGTGTAAAAAGACATCCTGAAGCCTGGGCAGTCATTAATTTGATTGTCCAATATTTCCCTTATGAGATAATGCCTCTCATAGCAAATGTGTACAGCGCGAGCTGAAAATGCATTTACATCACTAAAAAACCAAACTTTTATAACAGCTAAACCAAACGTTTCCAATGTACATTTCCACCTTTATATAGTGTAGAAAGGCATCCTGAAGCCTGGAAAGTCATTAATTTGATTGTCCAGTATTTCCTTCATGAGATATTGCAACACTTAGAAAAAGTGTACAGCGCCAACAGACAATGAATTTTCAGCACTAAAAAAACGAAACTTCATTAACAGCTAAACTAAAAGTTTCCAATGTAAATTTCCACCTTTATATAGTGTAAAAAGACATCCTGAAGCCTGGGCAGCCATTAATTTGATTGTCCAATATTTCCCTTATGAGATAATGCCTCTCATAGCAAATGTGTGCAGCGCGAGCTGAAAATGCATTTACAGCACTAAAAAACCAAACTTTTATAACAGCTAAACCAAACGTTTCCAATGTAAATTTCCACCTTTATATAGTGTAAAAAGACATCCTGAAGCCTGGGCAGTCATTAATTTGATTGTCCAATATTTCCCTTATGAGATAATGCCTCTCATAGCAAATGTGTACAGCGCGAGCTGAAAATGCATTTACAGCACTAAAAAACCAAACTTTTATAACAGCTAAACCAAACGTTTCCAATGTAAATTTCCACCTTTATATAGTGTAGAAAGGCATCCTGAAGCCTGGAAAGTCATTAATTTGATTGTCCAGTATTTCCTTCATGAGATATTGCAACACTTAGAAAAAGTGTACAGCGCCAGCAGACAATGAATTTTCAGCACTAAAAAAACGAAACTTCATTAACAGCTAAACTAAACGTTTCCAATGTAAATTTCCACCTTTATATAGTGTAAAAAGACATCCTGAAGCCTGGGCAGTCATTAATTTGATTGTCCAATATTTCCCTTATGAGATAATGCCTCTCATTGCAAATGTGTACAGCGCGAGCTGAAAATGCCTTTACAGCACGAAAAAAACAAACTTTTATAACAGCTAAACCAAACGTTTCCAATGTAAATTTCCACCTTTATAGAGTGTAAAAAGGCATCCTGAAGCCTGGGAAGTCATTAATTTGATTGTCCAGTATTTCCCTTATGAGATAATGCCTCACATAGCAAATGTGTACAGTGCGAGCTGAAAATGCATTTTAAGCACTAAAAAACCAAACTTTTATAACAGCTAAACCAAACGTTTCAAATGTAAATTTCCACCTTTATATAGTGTAGAAAGGCATCCTGAAGCCTGGAAAGTCGTTAATTTGATTGTCCAGTATTTCCTTCATGAGATATTGCAACACTTAGAAAAAGTGTACAGCGCCAGCAGACAATGAATTTTCAGCACTAAAAAAACGAAACTTCATTAACAGCTAAACCAAACGTTTCCAATGTAAATTTCCACATTTATAGAGTGTAAAAAGGCATCCTGAAGCCTGGGAAGTCATTAATTTGATTGTCCAGTATTTCCCTTATGAGATAATGCCTCACATAGCAAATGTGTACAGTGCGAGCTGAAAATGCATTTTCAGCACTAAAAAACCAAACTTTTATAACAGCTAAACCAAACGTTTCCAATGTAAATTTCCACCTTTATATAGTGTAAAAGGACATCCTGAAGCCTGGGCAGTCATTAATTTGATTGTCCAATATTTCCCTTTTGAGATAATGCCTCTCATAGCAAATGTGTACAGCGCGAGCTGAAAATGCATTTACAGCACTAAAAAACCAAACTTTTATAACAGCTAAACCAAACGTTTCCAATGTACATTTCCACCTTTATATAGTGTAGAAAGGCATCCTGAAGCCTGGAAAGTCATTAATTTGATTGTCCAGTATTTCCTTCATGAGATATTGCAACACTTAGAAAAAGTGTACAGCGCCAGCAGACAATGAATTTTCAGCACTAAAAAAACGAAACTTCATTAACAGCTAAACTAAACGTTTCCAATGTAAATTTCCACCCTTATATAGTGTAAAAAGACATCCTGAAGCCTGGGCAGTCATTAATTTGATTGTCCAATATTTCCCTTATGAGATAATGCCTCTCATAGCAAATGTGTACAGCGCGAGCTGAAAATGCATTTACAGCACTAAAAAACCAAACTTTTATAACAGCTAAACCAAACGTTTCCAATGTAAATTTCCACCTTTATATAGTGTAGAAAGGCATCCTGAAGCCTGGAAAGTCATTAATTTGATTGTCCAGTATTTCCTTCATTAGATATTGCAACACTTAGAAAAAGTGTACAGCGCCAGCAGACAATGAATTTTCAGCACTAAAAAAACGAAACTTCATTAACAGCTAAACCAAACGTTTCCAATGTAAATTTCCACATTTATAGAGTGTAAAAAGGCATCCTGAAGCCTGGGAAGTCATTAATTTGATTGTCCAGTATTTCCCTTATGAGATAATGCCTCACATAGCAAATGTGTACAGTGCGAGCTGAAAATGCATTTTCAGCACTAAAAAACCAAACTTTTATAACAGCTAAACCAAACGTTTCCAATGTAAATTTCCACCTTTATATAGTGTAAAAAGACATCCTGAAGCCTGGGCAGTCATTAATTTGATTGTCCAGTATTTCCCTTATGAGATAATGCCTCACATAGCAAATGTGTACAGCGCGAGCTGAAAATGCATTTACAGCACTAAAAAACCAAACTTTTATAACAGCTAAACCAAACGTTTCCAATGTAAATTTCCACCTTTATATAGTGTAAAAAGACATCCTGAAGCCTGGGCAGTCATTAATTTGATTGTCCAATATTTCCCTTATGAGATAATGCCTCTCATAGCAAATGTGTACAGCGCGAGCTGAAAATGCATTTACAGCACTAAAAAAACGAAACTTCATTAACAGCTAAACTAAAAGTTTCCAATGTAAATTTCCACCTTTATATAGTGTAAAAAGACATCCTGAAGCCTGGGCAGCCATTAATTTGATTGTCCAATATTTCCCTTATGAGATAATGCCTCTCATAGCAAATGTGTACAGCGCGAGCTGAAAATGCATTTACAGCACTAAAAAACCAAACTTTTATAACAGCTAAACCAAACGTTTCCAATGTAAATTTCCACCTTTATATAGTGTAGAAAGGCATCCTGAAGCCTGGAAAGTCATTAATTTGATTGTCCAGTATTTCCTTCATGAGATATTGCAACACTTAGAAAAAGTGTACAGCGCGAGCTGAAAATGCATTTACAGCACTAAAAAACCAAACTTTTATAACAGCTAAACCAAACGTTTCAAATGTAAATTTCCACCTTTATATAGTGTAGAAAGGCATCCTGAAGCCTGGAAAGTCATTAATTTGATTGTCCAGTATTTCCTTCATGAGATATTGCAACACTTAGAAAAAGTGTACAGCGCCAGCAGACAATGAATTTTCAGCACTAAAAAAACGAAACTTCATTAACAGCTAAACCAAACGTTTCCAATGTAAATTTCCACATTTATAGAGTGTAAAAAGGCATCCTGAAGCCTGGGAAGTCATTAATTTGATTGTCCAGTATTTCCCTTATGAGATAATGCCTCACATAGCAAATGTGTACAGTGCGAGCTGAAAATGCATTTTCAGCACTAAAAAACCAAACTTTTATAACAGCTAAACCAAACGTTTCCAATGTAAATTTCCACCTTTATATAGTGTAAAAAGACATCCTGAAGCCTGGGCAGTCATTAATTTGATTGTCCAGTATTTCCCTTATGAGATAATGCCTCACATAGCAAATGTGGACAGTGCGAGCTGAAAATGCATTTTCAGCACTAAAAAAACCAAACTTTTATAACAGCTAAACCAAACGTTTCCAATGTAAATTTCCACCTTTATATAGTGTAAAAAGACATCCTGAAGCCTGGGCAGTCATTAATTTGATTGTCCAATATTTCCCTTATGAGATAATGCCTCTCATAGCAAATGTGTACAGTGCGAGCTGAAAATGCATTTACAGCACTAAAAAAACAAACTTTTATAACAGCTAAACCAAACGTTTCCAATGTAAATTTCCACCTTTATATAGTGTAGAAAGGCATCCTGAAGCCTGGAAAGTCATTAATTTGATTGTCCAGTATTTCCTTCATGAGATATTGCAACACTTAGAAAAAGTGTACAGCGCCAGCAGACAATGAATTTTCAGCACTAAAAAAACGAAACTTCATTAACAGCTAAACTAAACGTTTCCAATGTAAATTTCCACCTTTATATAGTGTAAAAAGACATCCTGAAGCCTGGGCAGCCATTAATTTGATTGTCCAATATTTCCCTTATGAGATAATGCCTCTCATAGCAAATGTGTACAGCGCGAGCTGAAAATGCATTTACAGCACTAAAAAAACAAACTTTTATAACAGCTAAACCAAACGTTTCCAATGTAAATTTCCACCTTTATATAGTGTAAAAAGACATCCTGAAGCCTGGGCAGTCATTAATTTGATTGTCCAATATTTCCCTTATGAGATAATGCCTCTCATAGCAAATGTGTACAGCGCGAGCTGAAAATGCATTTACAGCACTAAAAAACCAAACTTTTATAACAGCTAAACCAAACGTTTCCAATGTAAATTTCCACCTTTATATAGTGTAGAAAGGCATCCTGAAGCCTGGAAAGTCATTAATTTGATTGTCCAGTATTTCCTTCATGAGATATTGCAACACTTAGAAAAAGTGTACAGCGCCAGCAGACAATGAATTTTCAGCACTAAAAAAAACGAAACTTCATTAACAGCTAAACCAAACGTTTCCAATGTAAATTTCCACCTTTATATAGTGTAGAAAGGCATCCTGAAGCCTGGAAAGTCATTAATTTGATTGTCCAGTATTTCCTTCATGAGATATTGCAACACTTAGAAAAAGTGTACAGCGCCAGCAGACAATGAATTTTCAGCACTAAAAAAACGAAACTTCATTAACAGCTAAACCAAACGTTTCCAATGTAAATTTCCACATTTATAGAGTGTAAAAAGGCATCCTGAAGCCTGGGAAGTCATTAATTTGATTGTCCAGTATTTCCCTTATGAGATAATGCCTCACATAGCAAATGTGTACAGTGCGAGCTGAAAATGCATTTTCAGCACTAAAAAACCAAACTTTTATAACAGCTAAACCAAACGTTTCCAATGTAAATTTCCACCTTTATATAGTGTAAAAAGACATCCTGAAGCCTGGGCAGTCATTAATTTGATTGTCCAATATTTCCCTTATGAGATAATGCCTCTCATAGCAAATGTGTACAGCGCGAGCTGAAAATGCATTTACAGCACTAAAAAACCAAACTTTTATAACAGCTAAACCAAACGTTTCCAATGTAAATTTCCACCTTTATATAGTGTAGAAAGGCATCCTGAAGCCTGGAAAGTCATTAATTTGATTGTCCAGTATTTCCTTCATGAGATATTGCAACACTTAGAAAAAGTGTACAGCGCCAGCAGACAATGAATTTTCAGCACTAAAAAAACGAAACTTCATTAACAGCTAAACTAAACGTTTCCAATGTATATTTCCACCTTTATATAGTGTAAAAAGACATCCTGAAGCCTGGGCAGTCATTAATTTGATTGTCCAATATTTCCCTTATGAGATAATGCCTCTCATAGCAAATGTGTACAGCGCGAGCTGAAAATGCATTTACAGCACTAAAAAACCAAACTTTTATAACAGCTAAACCAAACGTTTCAAATGTAAATTTCCACCTTTATATAGTGTAAAAAGACATCCTGAAGCCTGGGCAGTCATTAATTTGATTGTCCAATATTTCCCTTATGAGATAATGCCTCTCATAGCAAATGTGTACAGCGCGAGCTGAAAATGCATTTACAGCACTAAAAAACCAAACTTTTATAACAGCTAAACCAAACGTTTCCAATGTAAATTTCCACCTTTATATAGCGTAGAAAGGCATCCTGAAGCCTGGAAAGTCATTAATTTGATTGTCCAGTATTTCCTTCATGAGATATTGCAACACTTAGAAAAAGTGTACAGCGCCAGCAGACAATGAATTTTCAGCACTAAAAAAAAACGAAACTTCATTAACAGCTAAACTAAACGTTTCCAATGTAAATTTCCACCTTTATATAGTGTAAAAAGACATCCTGAAGCCTGGGCAGTCATTAATTTGATTGTCCAATATTTCCCTTATGAGATAATGCCTCTCATTGCAAATGTGTACAGCGCGAGCTGAAAATGCATTTACAGCACGAAAAAAACAAACTTTTATAACAGCTAAACCAAACGTTTCCAATGTAAATTTCCACCTTTATAGAGTGTAAAAAGGCATCCTGAAGCCTGGGAAGTCGTTAATTTGATTGTCCAGTATTTCCCTTATGAGATAATGCCTCACATAGCAAATGTGTACAGTGCGAGCTGAAAATGCATTTTCAGCACTAAAAAACCAAACTTTTATAACAGCTAAACCAAACGTTTCCAATGTAAATTTCCACCTTTATATAGTGTAAAAAGACATCCTGAAGCCTGGGCAGTCATTAATTTGATTGTCCAACATTTCCCTTATGAGATAATGCCTCTCATAGCAAATGTGTACAGCGCGATCTGAAAATGTATTTACAGCACTAAAAAAACAAACTTTTATAACAGCTAAACCAAACGTTTCCAATGTAAATTTCCACCTTTATATAGTGTAGAAAGGCATCCTGAAGCCTGGAAAGTCATTAATTTGATTGTCCAGTATTTCCTTCATGAGATATTGCAACACTTAGAAAAATTGTACAGCGCCAGCAGACAATGAATTTTCAGCACTAAAAAAACGAAACTTCATTAACAGCTAAACTAAACGTTTCCAATGTATATTTCCACCTTTATATAGTGTAAAAAGACATCCTGAAGCCTGGGCAGTCATTAATTTGATTGTCCAATATTTCCCTTATGAGATAAGGCCTCTCATAGCAAATGTGTACAGCGCGAGCTGAAAATGCATTTACAGCACTAAAAAACCAAACTTTTATAACAGCTAAACCAAACGTTTCAAATGTAAATTTCCACCTTTATATAGTGTAGAAAGGCATCCTGAAGCCTGGAAAGTCATTAATTTGATTGTCCAGTATTTCCTTCATGAGATATTGCAACACTTAGAAAAAGTGTACAGCGCCAGCAGACAATGAATTTTCAGCACTAAAAAAACGAAACTTCATTAACAGCTAAACCAAACGTTTCCGATGTAAATTTCCACATTTATAGAGTGTAAAAAGGCATCCTGAAGCCTGGGAAGTCATTAATTTGATTGTCCAGTATTTCCCTTATGAGATAATGCCTCACATAGCAAAAGTGTACAGCGCGAGCTGAAAATGCATTTACAGCACTAAAAAACCAAACTTTTATAACAGCTAAACCAAACGTTTCCAATGTACATTTCCACCTTTATATAGTGTAGAAAGGCATCCTGAAGCCTGGAAAGTCATTAATTTGATTGTCCAGTATTTCCTTCATGAGATATTGCAACACTTAGAAAAAGTGTACAGCGCCAGCAGACAATGAATTTTCAGCACTAAAAAAACGAAACTTCATTAACAGCTAAACTAAACGTTTCCAATGTAAATTTCCACCCTTATATGGTGTAAAAAGACATCCTGAAGCCTGGGCAGTCATTAATTTGATTGTCCAATATTTCCCTTATGAGATAATGCCTCTCATAGCAAATGTGTACAGCGCGAGCTGAAAATGCATTTACAGCACTAAAAAACCAAACTTTTCTAACAGCTAAACCAAACGTTTCCAATGTAAATTTCCACCTTTATATAGTGTAGAAAGGCATCCTGAAGCCTGGAAAGTCATTAATTTGATTGTCCAGTATTTCCTTCATGAGATATTGCAACACTTAGAAAAAGTGTACAGCGCCAGCAGACAATGAATTTTCAGCACTAAAAAAACGAAACTTCATTAACAGCTAAACTAAACGTTTCCAATGTATATTTCCACCTTTATATAGTGTAAAAAGACATCCTGAAGCCTGGGCAGTCATTAATTTGATTGTCCAATATTTCCCTTATGAGATAAGGCCTCTCATAGCAAATGTGTACAGCGCGAGCTGAAAATGCATTTACAGCACTAAAAAACCAAACTTTTATAACAGCTAAACCAAACGTTTCAAATGTAAATTTCCACCTTTATATAGTGTAGAAAGGCATCCTGAAGCCTGGAAAGTCATTAATTTGATTGTCCAGTATTTCCTTCATGAGATATTGCAACACTTAGAAAAAGTGTACAGCGCCAGCAGACAATGAATTTTCAGCACTAAAAAAACGAAACTTCATTAACAGCTAAACCAAACGTTTCCGATGTAAATTTCCACATTTATAGAGTGTAAAAAGGCATCCTGAAGCCTGGGAAGTCATTAATTTGATTGTCCAGTATTTCCCTTATGAGATAATGCCTCACATAGCAAAAGTGTACAGTGCGAGCTGAAAATGCATTTTCAGCACTAAAAAACCAAACTTTTATAACAGCTAAACCAAACGTTTCCAATGTAAATTTCCACCTTTATATAGTGTAAAAAGACATCCTGAAGCCTGGGCAGTCATTAATTTGATTGTCCAATATTTCCCTTTTGAGATAATGCCTCTCATAGCAAATGTGTACAGCGCGAGCTGAAAATGCATTTACAGCACTAAAAAACCAAACTTTTATAACAGCTAAACCAAACGTTTCCAATGTACATTTCCACCTTTATATAGTGTAGAAAGGCATCCTGAAGCCTGGAAAGTCATTAATTTGATTGTCCAGTATTTCCTTCATGAGATATTGCAACACTTAGAAAAAGTGTACAGCGCCAGCAGACAATGAATTTTCAGCACTAAAAAAACGAAACTTCATTAACAGCTAAACTAAACGTTTCCAATGTAAATTTCCACCCTTATATGGTGTAAAAAGACATCCTGAAGCCTGGGCAGTCATTAATTTGATTGTCCAATATTTCCCTTATGAGATAATGCCTCTCATAGCAAATGTGTACAGCGCGAGCTGAAAATGCATTTACAGCACTAAAAAACCAAACTTTTCTAACAGCTAAACCAAACGTTTCCAATGTAAATTTCCACCTTTATATAGTGTAGAAAGGCATCCTGAAGCCTGGAAAGTCATTAATTTGATTGTCCAGTATTTCCTTCATGAGATATTGCAACACTTAGAAAAAGTGTACAGCGCCAGCAGACAATGAATTTTCAGCACTAAAAAAACGAAACTTCATTAACAGCTAAACTAAACGTTTCCAATGTAAATTTCCACCCTTATATAGTGTAAAAAAACATCCTGAAGCCTGGGCAGTCATTAATTTGATTGTCCAATATTTCCCTTATGAGATAATGCCTCTCATAGCAAATGTGTACAGCGCGAGCTGAAAATGCATTTACAGCACTAAAAAAACCAAACATTTCTAACAGCTAAACCAAACGTTTCCAATGTAAATTTCCACCTTTATATAGTGTAAAAAGACATCCTGAAGCCTGGGCAGTCATTAATTTGATTGTCCAATATTTCCCTTATGAGATAATGCCTCTCATAGCAAATGTGTACAGCGCGAGCTGAAAATGCATTTACAGCACTAAAAAAACAAACTTTTATAACAGCTAAACCAAACGTTTCCAATGTAAATTTCCACCTTTATATAGTGTAGAAAGGCACCCTGAAGCCTGGAAAGTCATTAATTTGATTGTCCAGTATTTCCTTCATGAGATATTGCAACACTTAGAAAAAGTGTACAGCGCCAGCAGACAATGAATTTTCAGCACTAAAAAAAACGAAACTTCATTAACAGCTAAACTAAACGTTTCCAATGTAAATTTCCACCTTTATATAGTGTAAAAAGACATCCTGATGCCTGGGCAGTCATTAATTTGATTGTCCAATATTTCCCTTATGAGATAATGCCTCTCATAGCAAATGTGTACAGCGCGAGCTGAAAATGCATTTACAGCACTAAAAAACCAAACTTTTATAACAGCTAAACCAAAACTGGGTTTAGCTAGTCAGTAAAACACTCTTTATAGTGTAGCAACGTTAGTAACGCTAAATTCTTACCTAGTTTATGAGACGAGTGCTGTACTTGACTATTTTTTGTAATTTATTATTATTATTTTTTTTTAATGCTTTATAGAGCAAATTGCACCTATGACAGTTGTTATTACCACAGAAGCCATCTCAAATGGTTGCAAACTCTGAGGGTGACTTTGAACCGGAAGTCCCGCCTCAATCGTCATCTGATTGACAGCGGAATCCTGGAGCCAGAGAAGAGAAAAGAATCAGACACGAAGTTGAAGAAGCGAAAAAAAATAAACATCGAATCTTAAAGTTCTCGCAACGAGGGTGACTGTTGGGGTCTGGAGAAGTGACCGGGAGATGGGGAGCCCCGTATTTTGGTCTTGGTAAGAGGGTAACTCACTTGATGTTGACGAGGGAACCTATGCCGCTATGCTATATACCGACGTGAGAAAACTACGGCCTGGGGGCCACATGCGGCCCGTTAAACGTTTTAATCCGGCCCGCCGAATTTGAAAAAAAAAAAAATAAACCTTGTTAATGTTTTATTTTCAAAATAGTGTGGTTTTTCAAAGACAAGCTTTTGTTCACTTTCATTTAAAATTAAATGTATTTTTTTTCTCAGATGAGATGAGGTTACCAAAACACTCCATCCATCTGCTCCTGGTCCAGCCCCTCTGTCAAATTTTAGAACCCATTGTGGCCCGCCAATAAAAAAGTTTTCCCACCCCTGCTATATACTATAAACTATGTTAATGTCGTCAGGCCATTATAGAGTATTTCTTCTGACATTTTGAAGGAGAAATAATACTCAACGTTTTATTTTTTTATGATGTTTGAGGCATTCTGACTGAAATACAGTTAAATTGAGGTTACCAGTAGTCATTTCCATTACCTGTAAATGTAAATTAGAATGTAACTTACTACAGTGAACCCTCGGTTATCGCGGTTAATGGGGACCGAGACCACCCGCGAAAACTGAAAATCCGCGAAGTAGCGGCGCACCTTCAAAAATGCTTAAAAATAAAAAAGTGCGAAGTAGCGGCGCACCTTCAAAAATGCTTAAAAAAAAAAAGTGCGAAGTAGCGGCGCACCTTCAAAAATGCTTAAAAAAATAAATAAATAAAATAATATATATATATATATATATATATATATATATATACGGGTAGAGAGAGAGAGGGTGAAATTCATGTTATAACAAAAAAAAAAAAATATTAAAACATTTTTTTATTCCCCAGCCATTATTTTTGTATTTATTCAATTACTTCTTTTTGTATTTATTTAATTACTTCGACTTTTACCTGCTGGTACGCCGTCCGGTGTGCCCTGGCATTCTTCATTTATTTATTCATTTATTCATTCATAACTGACAGCCTCGCGCTCCGCTCATGCCCGGCGGAAGGTGTTCCTCTTCGGCTTAACAACCACGCACGCCGGCCGGTCTCCTCCGGAGCTCTCGCACGGTCCCGAACGGAGCGAAATGTCGCCCCGCTAGTGCCCGGGCGGAAGTTGTTCCTCTTCGGCTTAACTGCCACGCACGCTGGCCGGAGCTCTGGTACGGTCCGAACCGCGCGAAACGTCGCCGGGGGAACGTGCTCTTCTTTGTCCACTCTCCTCTTCGCCCACGTTCTTCTTCGGCGCACGCCGGCCGTCTAACCACTCCAGCGCCCCGTCGTGCCGCTCGGCGAAACTACAATGCCCCCGAATATTTTTTAGACCCGCGAAGCACTGAACCCGCGAAAGGTGAACCGCGAAGTAGCGAGGGTTCACTGTATTGCAGCCAGATACCTATAAAATGTCATTTAATTTGCACTGTTTTGATCGCCACTGTTTTGCTCATTGAACAACAAATGAAAAGATGAATCATACACAGTGTTTGTAAAGATAATTGTCAATGTTTTATTAAATGAAATTCCAATGTAAAATTGTTTAATATTGTGTTATATAATGGGTCTACAACATACATTTCTCACAGACAAGTAGAGCTTTTTCTCATGAAATGTGTTGAAAAAAAACTAACATTTGAACATTGTTTTGCGTTACAACATCCGTGTTTACTGGTCATAAATTATTAACTTAAGTTTAATATACACTACACGAGCTGGGTAGCCACCACGCCTCAACCACCATAACAAGTTCGCTAACCCTTTAAGTCGAACGAGGTAGCTAACATATCGGGTTCAATTTGTACCAAAAATATGCTGTTGTGCCTTGTGTCTCTGTATATGTCGTCATGACGTGTCATTTGACAAAGCCTTGTGTCGATGTTAGTTGTCGATGTAACAGTCTATGTTAGATGTCAATGTATGTCTATGTTAGATCTCAATGTGTCGATGTTAGATGTCAATCTATGTGTCTATATTAGATGTGTTTATGTTAGATGTCTATGTAAATGTTTGTTAGATGTCGATGTGTGTAAGATGTCTATGTAAAGGTTGGTTAGATGTCGATGTCTATGTAAATGTTTATGATGGATGTCGATGTGTCTGTTAGATGTCCGTGTTTGTTAGATGTGATTGTAATGGTTTATGTTATAGACGTCAATGTAAGTGTCAATGTTAGATGCCCATGCATGTTTGTTAGATGTCGATATATGTGTCATTGTTACATTTCAACGTAAATGTTGTTCGTGCAAGTTTCCAGTCCTCCAGCCACGTGACATCATGCGCGTCAAAGTGATAACTCGTACATTTCACGGAGGGAAAAAAAACAGACACCATTGGTAGTTTTGACCGGGAAAAAAAAATCATTTATTTTTTTCGAACACCTCATGTCTCTTTCAGCGTAAGAATAAACATGACACGACCAAAATAAAATATACCAACACAGGCAAATATTTAAGGAGCACTCAAGAGATACACTTCAGCTCATTTAATCCCACCTATTTTTACTAACGCAAACCCTTCAATTCTAGCGCCCACAGAATAGTGTGCTATAATGCTATAAAAATATGGAGCCTTTACCTGACAGCGTTTGAATATAACTGAATTCCCATTGCTCACGAAAAACTGAGAAACTAAGAACAAACATTTCAAGCACAAGCTTGACTTGACTTCAACAGTTCTATTTTTTCTTTTGTGACAGCTCAGACATCAAAATAATGCTTTCCTTCTATAAAATAAAAACAGCATGACAAAAGGTGCTGAAATAAACTATATACGGAAGTGCGTGAGTGACAGTGTGTGCATGTGTTTTTGCAACGCATGTGTACACCCCGCCATACAAATTACACAATTCGTTGGGTATGTGGTATACACTAAAACAATTGCCTTGGAGCAAGTGAACACAACACGTCTCACACTGTATACATGCTGTAGAAGGGCTGGGCGATATGACCTCAAATCAATATCGCGAGAAATCGAGCAATTTTACCTCGATAACGATAAATGCACGATAAATTCCCATGTGGACTAAAATCAAAATAAATGCAGGAATTGCATATTGACTGTTTTTTTTATTGACCAACTGGTACACTTTACTTTCAATGAAAAATAAAAGTACAAAAATCATTTGTATGAACATTCCAAATAGCTTGCAGGGTTCGCGGTTAACTTTAAAAACTGCTTGCCCATAGGGCAAGTGCCACTAAAATTTGCCTTGCCCGAGTGGCCAAATTACTTGCCCGACTTGGGCAAGTGACAATTTTTTTTCTCTAAGAATAAAATGTTTATGGTTGTAAAATGTGCGCCACAAATGTAAATAAACATATAATCTGATAAGCATAAATTAATCTTGTTTTCATCATCAACCATGAAACCCTACTCACAAGAGCAAATGTATCATCCTGTGCAGTTATTGAAAATGTTAATTGTAGTTTTAATAATTAACAAATCTGCATGTTAAATTGGGAAAATGATATTACAGCAATCCAGATGATCAATTTTAAGTCCAGGAGAGCGTATTAATTGAGGAATCACATGAGTAAATTATGAGTGTGGCAAATTTGTGTATTCCTTTAAGACCAGTGCCTGTGGTGCTGCCTCCATAAGTTTCATAGCATAAACAGAACACAGTCACTGACACTATGTCAGGTCACACCATGGAGCTAATGAATTAACAGCCAATAATCAAATATTACTCCCTTCCTTACTCACAACTGAATTGTCTACTTAAAAATATTCGAGCTATTTTAGTCATGTCAGAGGAATCCGAAATTTTCGGCCAAAATATCGTAGGTTTTTGTTGTGTTTTTCAAACTTCAAATGAGGATGCTACGACAGCGAGTTCCAATACTGCGGGATTTATTGACGTCCACTTTAACTCGACATTCACTGAACTAACTGATCCCCGTAGCGCCCGCCCATTGCCCCCGATAAGGCCAATGGACCATACCAAAACATAAGGGGTTGTCTGGGTTAAACCATCACCATACAGTGCACACAAACAGATCACACCACCGTTTTCGTCAAAATTAAAGATATTTGGCTGCTTTAAAAAATGCTTGCCCGGTCGGGCAAGTTGCCCATAATTTTACCTTGCCCGTGGCCAAATTTCACTTGCCCCGGGCAATCGGGAAGCGGTTAACCGCGAACCCTGAGCTTGCTTTGCATGACTTGAACAATGTCACAAAGAAAAAGGGTACCTCTTGCGAAATCTTTTTCTGCAAATAGATTGCGCCAAGATGCTCTCATGATGTAAATAATGGCAAATAAAAAAACGCTAAATAAAATGAAAGAAAATGTCAATGCAAGCCAAATAAACAAGTGGGTATTATCGGGGAAAATGTGCCGTCTCGAGTACTCTGCTGCGCAGTCGCCACTTGTCATCTATGGAATGCACAGTTAGGCTCAATCAGGGATCCATGTTGCGACCCGACCACAAGTCGGATGTAGATGCAAAATGCTTGACATGTCTAAGCTCCCGGCCCGATGTAGTCCATATCGGGAAATACGGCTTTCATGAAGCGTTTAAATCCTGTGCGCGCCACGTAACTAGAGGAGCTTTATCTTTAGCTATGTGCTAGGCTATCGCGTCCACCTCTGAGACGTTCTCTCGTATGGTGTCGCCTCCGTTCATGGGCTGTTGTCACTTGTCGAACCTTGCTTCTCACTTTGAACTTTCAGCACAGCATGGTTGTGTTGTGGGTGGTGAGAAAGCTTCTGGATTTGAATCGCCAGCAACGAGAGCGACAGACGGGTGGAGTCACATGACTAGAGGCGCTGTAGCGGTCTTAAAGGGGCATGAACATTGCCGCAGACAAAAGGCTTTTCTTTTTTTATTCATCGAATTTACCGACATGGGCAAAATGATTTCGGTCATTGTAATAAATTTCGGTAACGGTAAATTTTCGGTTTATCGCCCAGCCCTATGCTGTAGCATGGCTTTTTTTGCCGTGGGTGTCAAATATTTTACTTTGTTTTCAGAGTGCTTACAGACCTCTTGGTTTTGCCTCAAAATAATTGTCTGCAAAGCAGTCTGTGCCATCCGCATCATTGATGTGCAGGAGTAGCTTGTTGGTAATAAATAGCTGCAAGAAGTCCGCTGTTTGCCGCAGCATCCAGTGGTCCAGCGCTCGCAGTGAAAGTCTTGTCTGGCAGCCCGAACCATCCCCAAACATTTCGAGATGCACGCCCACTAAATTCCAGAAATATAAACATGGACAAACTTGACATTCTTCCAGATTCTGTCTCTTTGCATTGTTTTGAAGTTACTCCTGCAACTTTTCCACTTCTTCGATCCTCCCCATTGTCTGAAAAAGAAGTGTATATTTTGATTTGAAATAATGACCTCAACATACCAATACATTTGTTTATCATCTGAACTGGATTATTTTGAAACAACATTTGGGTTGGACATCTGGGATTTGTTGTTGTGTATATTCAGAGTAATCCTTTTCTTGTATATAGCAAAAGCAATAGTCGCTGGCCTTGAAAATGGGTACAAGACTTGACCAAATTAAGATGCCATAAGGTCTAATTTGCCCCTTCTCTACCACAACTGATTTAGAGGCCATTAGTAACAGATTTGAGAAGACCACTTTTAAAGATATGAAGCCAGAGCTCGGCACCGGACCCATTTTAATTATTTATTATAATTTTAATGTATTATTGAGCAAATGACACAATATGTCAGTAGTGATTACCACAGAAGTCATGTCAAAATAGTGCAAATTCTGAGGTCGACTTCAAATCAGACAGGCGGAGACGAGCGCCAGAGAAGAGATGAGAATCAGAAGAGATGTTGAAGAAGCTAATAACAAAAAAAACAAAAAAACACATCAAATCTCCATGTAGTAGCAACGGGGATGGCTCATGGGGTCAGGAGAAGTGAGCGGGAGATGGGGAGTATGAGGTGCCGTTGGGGACAAAAGTCAGGAATCGCTTCACACTTCTGAAATGCACTCTTACACACCAGTGAAATTGTTGTTGCTCATGCATACTTATGAAACGCTATCATACATACGAGTGAAACGCTCTCATACACACTAGTGAAATAGTTGTTGCTCATACACTCGTCAAATGCGCTCATACACATAGGTGAAACATTCTCATACACACCAGTGAAAGGCGCTCAGGCACAATTGTGAAATTATTGTTATTCATAAATACAACTGAAACATGCTCATGCCCATACACGAGTGAAATGCTTTCATACAAACACCCACACTGTTGAAAATGCTGTCATGAACACAAGATCGCTTACAAATACTAAAATGTAAAAATTAATCATTTATTTAGCAGGGATGCATGGTGGGCGACTTGTTAGCACGATGGTCTCACAATGCAGAGGTCGCGGGATTGATTCCGGCTTTCCTGTTTGGAGTTTGCATGTTTCCCACACGCCTGCGTGGGTTCTCCGGTTTCCTCCCACATTCCAAACACATGCATGGCAGGTTGTTTGGACACCCTAAATTGGTGTGAGTGTGAGCGCGGATGGTTGTTTGTCTTTGTGTGACCTGCGATTGGCTGGCAACCAGTTTAGGGTGTACCCCACCTACTGCCCCAAGATAGCTGGGATAGGCTCCAGCAGCCCCCGCAACCCTTGTGAGGAGAAGCCGTACAGATAATGGATGGTGGGATGGCATTCATAATGGACGGCCGCCACGGTGGGCGACTTGTGAGCACGATGGTCTCACAATGCAGAGGTTGTGGGATCGATTCCGGCTCCGGCCTTCCTGTGTAGAGTTTGCATGTTCTCCCAAGCCTGCGTAGTTTTCTCTGAGTTCGCCAGTTTCCTCGCACATTGCAAAAACATGCATCCATTTACTCTGATGCCAATGTTTTCTGTACCTTATGGCAGATTTTTCTCTTTGCCGAAGACTATTAGCACTTGTAGAGCGAGGACCTGTGCCACAGTCGTCAACTGCACCCTAAAATCTGATCATTTTGTATTTTAGACATTACACACTACACAGTTAAAGATGGTCCAAAAAAGAAAAATGGATTAATGTATTTCAACTTACATAATACTCTTTAAAGAGCTGACCAGCTCATTCCCAGAGGTACGTATTGGGGCGTATTGGTCGTCTTTACAGAAGACTCCAGGAGGTAACTCAGGTTTGACCTTCAGCCACAACAGAGTGTTGGGTGTGAGTGCTTCCAAGTCGTTGAGGTCGGAAGATGTCCTTGTGATAGGCCTGCTGTTTATAACTGCTTCAGCCTCACCAAGCAAGGTATATTGACTTTCTTCACCCGAAATTTGTTCTTTTACAGTGACATTCAGGATTTTTCTCACAGACCAAATAAGTCGCTCACAGCTTCCTCCGTGGTGGGAACCTGCTGGGGGATTGCTATGCCACTGAATACCTTTTTGCAGCAAGTGTTTCTCGATTTACTTAGTGTTCCATTCTTTGATTGATTTCTTCATTTCACTGTCAGCTGATCTAAAGTTGGTTCCGTTATCAGAATACATCTCTCTCACTTGTCCTCTTCTGACAAGAAATCTTCGGATTGCGTTGAGACAAGCATCTGTGTCACGTGAAGATGCAATTTCCAGATGTACGGCTCGTACAGCGAGACATGTAAAAATCACGCCGTATCTCTTTACTTGTCCTCTAACCCTACTTACTTAGAATGGACCAAAATAATCAACGCCAATTCTCTTGAAAGGCGGATCGTCAGGTAGCACTCTTCTGATGACTCTAGCAGCTCGAGGTATCCAAAACTGTTGATGCAGATTAGCCATCATGTGGTTCCTTCCAGCGTGAGCTGTAATCTCATGAATGTATCTCAGGACTAGCTTTGTGTTATGTGAATCCTTGGCAAGATGGCTTGCTGTTTTGCTGTTTCAGGCATGGCTGCGTGGCTCAACTGTCCACCAACCCTCATGACACCATCTTGAAGTACTATATTGAACTTGTAAAGTGGGCTACTTTTCTTCACCCTTTTTTGTTTTTCAAATATGGCTAAATCTTTTTTGAAACTTCGCCTTTGACAGTATTTCACAAGTTCTCTTTCTGCTTTATCCAAGTCGTCGCAGGTCAAATACTTTCCTTTGACAGTTCTCTTGAATAAATTCATCTTGCCTTCTTCACCTAATGTGATTAACTCCTTTCTATTTTCCTTTACTCTGTCAGTAAGTCTTTCAGCTTTAGAAACCAGGCTACGGCCTGCTTCAATGCTGTCCAAGACGAATAATGGTTCATCCACTGGCCCAGAGAATCTTTGGGCTACAGTGACTGAATTACATGCACTTGAGTCACTCATTTGACCTCCAGGTCATTAATTGGTAATTTGAAGTGGTTTTTGTGTTTAACTAAATTCCTGGACACTGCCTGATTTTTTTCAGAGCTGTACAACCACTAGAAAGGGTGGTTCCCACAATGTGAATTTTGCTCAGGTGGCCCAACAATGTCACAAAAACAAGTAGGGGTGTGTGTGTGTGTTTGTATAAGCTACATGTTGGGGACCAACATCGGACAGCACACCCACTGTAGGGGACCAAAATTTTTGTGGGGACCAAAAATCTGGGCCCCACAAAAAAGAGCATTGAATTCAGTGATAAGAAGCTCAGGGGGAGGTCCTGTCAAAGTTTCAGGGCTTCCCAGGAAGGTCACAAAAACAAGACGAGTGTGCTAGAAATGTGTGTGCGGAAAAATTACTCAGGATCGCTGTCTAGTGGTCGGTCCCGGTACTGCACTTACGCACACTTCACACACTCGGCTGGTCTGCGCATGTGCAGGACAGTCTGCTTTATGTCAGGCAGCCACCCTCCCCTCCCCCACAGCCCAACCCGAAAAATTGAGATGTTAGTTAAGTATTTATTCCTATTATTGAGTGAGATTACATATTTTTACTTGGCAGCTGGCACAACAGCTAAGCTTGGAGCACAGTTATTGCAAAATAAAATAAATAAACAGTAACAACAATAACGATTGTTAATATTGTTATACTTTATAGCGTAACCTATTTATACTAATTTTCTGTATGCAATTTCAAGTGCAACTAATATAGTTGTGCATATAGATAGCCACCAAACTCCATACATTAGATAAAAATAAGAGCCACGATGTTAACCAATTAACAGTTCAAGAAAAAAGCAGACATCCAAGAACTTGCTTTGTTACTTTTGCGTGGCCAGAACTACAAACCCCAAAGCAGAGCAAACCCAAAACATCAGAGAAAGTACAATACTTTTGTCAAGGAGTGGTGCTGCTGCTTTGCGATCGCTGCCACCATAGTGAACGCGCTCCCACATTCGTGCACACGCACACATGCCACACACCTGTTTTCCACGTCCTGTCAGTCCACTCCGTCGGTCCGCATTTATTTCGTTGGTCAGCCATCACGGTTGGGTGCGCACTAGATCGCTGTTAAACCATCTTCTACGCCACAGTCCTCGTGTTCAACAAACATTTCTCCCGAATTCGCCTACCATGCACAACTCTCCACTTTCAAACCGAGCGCCGCTGTTACTTCCGGGTTTTTAGCGCCAAGCACTTGACGCTAGCGTGTGACGTCATGGCGAAATACTAGGTTTTAAAATAAAAATTTTCTTTTTTTTGTACAGTCTAAGTGCATGGGGTTATGATAGATCGAATGAGTATACCTTTATGTACTCACTAACATTTATGTTGATCATAAAATGTTGTTTTGATGAAGAAAACTGTTATTTTTTAGAATCAATTGGCTTAGGGCACTTGGGCAAACTACGGCCCGGGGGCCACTTGTGGCCCGTTAAACGTTTCAATCCAGCCCCCCAAACTTGAAAAAAATTAAATGAATAAGCCTTGTTAATGGTTTATTTTCTAAATACTGTGGTTTTTCAAAGACATATATATTGTTGTAATGCTTTTGTTCACTTTCGTTTAAAATTAAATGTATTTTAGGACTCATTGTGCCCCCCCCCTCCCAATCAAAAAGTTTGCCCATCCCTGGCATAGTGGATGGGCCGAGGAGTTTAAAAGGCACACATCATGCATTTTTCAGTCAGTTTTAGCCAGGGCTTGGTATGGGGAAGACCAGCTGGTTTACATGTAATCATTAAATTTTCCCAAGTTTTATTTAAGTTAATTGGACAAAACAAAAAAAACGCAATATTCTTCTGCCAGAGAGTATGTAATATTCTTCTGCCATTTTATTGTAGAGGGCCATTTTGAGCCCCTAACAATATTATTCAACCAAGAGATCATGAGTCGTCGCCCACTTACTTTCTGAAGTCAGCTGGGATGTCACGGCTGTGACCCTCGTGAGGATAAAGTGGTTCAGATGGAAAAGTAGGACTAAGGGCTTTTTCTCAGGTTTCCATGCGCAAATCCATGTATATTAGGTTAATTGGAGACTCTAAATTCTCTACTCATCAAATGACATTCGTGACCCTGATGGATAGATAAAATAGATTATTAATCTGCCATGGGAAGTCCAAGGTGTCTGGTAGAAAGAAATGCATTCATACACTCATTACACAGTCAACCAAGCAAAGACACAAAGCCTAGGGCAGGGGCGGGCAAACTTTTTGATTGGAGGACCACAATGGGTTCTAAAATATGACAGAGGGGCCGGACCAGGAGCAGATGGATGGAGTGTTTTGGAAACCTCACCTCATCTGAGAAAAAAAATACATTTAATTTTATATGAAAGTGAATAAAAGCATTCCAACAATAATATTTGTCTTTGAAAACCACAGTGTTTAGAAAATAAAACATTAACAAGGTTTATTCATTAAATTTTTTTCAAGTTCGGCGGCCCGGATTAAAACTTTTAACGGGCCGCATGTGGCCCCCGGGCCGTAGTTTGCCCTCGCCTGGCCTAGGGCATAAACACATACATGTAATATCCAATCCGCTTATTCTCACAAGGATAGCGTGCTGGAGCCTACCCAGCTGTCAACGGGCAGTAGGCGGGGCACACCCTGAAGTGGTTGCCAGCCAATCGCAGGGCACGCAAAGACGAACAACCATCTGCGCTCAAACTCACTCACAAATGCAACCTCCACACAGGAAAGCTGGGTCCCGGGATCGAACCCTGCACCTTGGGACTGCGAGCCGGATGTCCTAACCAGTCTTAACTCATTAAATACCAGCCATTTTCACTGGAGCAACCCACTCAATCCCAGAGTTTTCCTGGGTTTTGACTAATATTGCAAGGCCCACAGAATATTGTATTCTAATGCTATATAGACATGGAGCACACCCGAAGAAAGATGAGACTCTCTTCTTTCAACAGAAAAAAAATGTTTGTTCCTATCTTTTTCCATTCCTGAACAATCGGCATTTGAAAAGAGCTAAATTTCATGAAAACTCCAATCCCTGGGGAAAAAACTGAGAAAATGAGCTTTTTGTAAACTGATGCATTTTGACCATAATTTGAACTTTGACACTATTATTTATGGCTTTTATGACACCTCTAACATCTAAATAATGCATTCTATAAAATAACAAAAAAAAGCACAAAAAATATGTTTTTGATAAAATAAATTTATTTGCACATAACACTAAACGACTGAACTGTTGAACTATGTACAAAAATGAAATACATCAGTGTCATACATACTTTTTTTTTGTGTGATATAAAATAAAACAGTTGCCTTGATGCAAGGGCACACAACATAGTTCACACCACATTCTTGTTTCACTCCGTTTGCCTTTGCGCAAACAGACCCGACACTTTCGTTGTGGTCTGGCTTTGCTGGTCCGTGGAAAATAGGCGAGCTTGTGTTTGTCCACTGGGGTTTGTGTGAAAATAATTGTCTGGGAAGTGATTGCTGGCATCCGCGATGTGCTGCAGAAGCTCATCCGTGAGAAACAGCTGCAGGAAATCAGCTGGCTCCTCAGACTCCAAATGGGCAGCGGCATTCAGTGGTCCAGGGGTTGCTGTAAAGTCGATTTTCCTCGGTTGCCATCCAGTGTGACGCCATCCGGAACCACTGCTTCCTGATGCACAACCTGTAAATTACAGAAATATAAACAATTGGAAATATATATTTATTGCTGCATTTTATTGCTGGCGTGTGAAGTTTCATATTATAATTTACCTTTCTTTACACCAACAAGACGAGGAGGAACTTTCTTGCCGCGGGATGCACAATCTGTGAATTTTAGAAAGTATGCATGATTACCACACCATTCAGTATTGTTGTTTCCTCGTCGGGGAGGAGATGCGCTCGCGCGTCACTGCACATTTACGCGACATTTTCTGCCCGCAAGATGCATGATTGTACAATAAAAGCATGAGGGCTAAAACCACATGTTCAATGGTAACTTGCGAGCGTTTACTTCCTCGTCGGCGAGGACTTACGCTCGCGTGTAATTGTGCAATAGGCGCCCGGACGAGAAAGTCAGCGAGCAAGCTTGCGTCTAACTGCACATTTACGCGACATTTTCTGCCCGCAAGATGCATGATATGTACAATAAAAGCATGAGGGCTAAAACCACATGTTTAATGGTAACTTGCGAGCGTTTACTTCCTCGTCGGCGAGGACTTACGCTCGCGTGTAATTGTGCAATAGAGGCGGCCGGACGAGGAAGTCAGCGAGCAAGCTCGCGTCTAACTGCACATTTACGCGACATTTTCTGCCCGCAAGATGCATGATATGTACAATAAAAGCATGAGGGGTAAAACCACATGTTCAATGGTAACTTGCGAGCGCTTACCTCCTCGTTCGGGGGGATCTGGTGAGGACTCTCAGCTGCTTTGGCTATTGTCCGAAGGCAGGCGATGCAGGCCGCAAGGCACGCGCACCCTCTTTAGACGCCGTTTTGTTGTGACGACGACGAAGCGTCATCCTCTCAACCAAAGCGTCTCCATCGCCTTGATGCTTTTAGGAAGCTTTTTTTTACAAAAAAGCATTCCTCGATCGTCATTTGCTTGGAGGATTTCATTGCTAACGCTACTAATGCGACTGCTGCTAGTGCTGCCGATGCTGCTGCTACCCACGCTGCTCTCCACACTTATAAGTCTACCCCAGGATCCCGCCCCCCCATTTGTACCTCTGGCGCAGATTCAAGGCGGATCTTTTGCACCTCTGCCCCCTGCTGGGTGATTTTTACATGATTCACAATGCGGACAAGGCTGATTCTCAGTCAGAGGTTGCATCAGACCCTTATGTACACTATGACGTAAAAAAGACAGGAAACGTACTTATACGTCTTTGGTAGAGGGCGCCATTGCATTAAAAGACGTCTTTGTACGTCTAAGGGAGTAAATGAGTTGAACAAAGTACAGGGTCCTTCACCTGACTACAGATGATCTTCTGGGGACTTTATTTGGTTTTAATCACTTTTGGGGTCTGTATCTATGCACACTCCCTGGTTTTGCTACCTTCCCGGGTACCACATACACACTGCTTAGTTTCTCTGCCTTCGTGGGTACCACATACATATTGCTTGGTTTCTCTGCCTTCCTGGGTACGACATACACACTGCCTGGTTTTGCTACCTTCCTGGGTACCAGTCACACAAACGTCAGACGACTCAGCACATACCGACTGTCTCAGCACTACACACTTTCACTCCAAGGCAGTGCTGTGAACCAACTTACTGACAAGAGGTAGTATTTAGAATTTTAAAAAGTGCTTGAAAGGTTTTGTTCATGTAAAACCAACAGATTATGACATTATTATTATTATTTAAATCAGTATTAAACAGCATCAGCATAGGTTAAAGATATTATACAGACTATATACGATAAAAAAATACTAAACCACCCTTGCTTTTCCGTCATTTCTTGTATAAGTTAACACACAGATGTATAACATTTGTTTATACAAATATAACGATTAAAAAGTAGCTGATTAGAGTTTTAATTTTGTATTCATTAATCTGTAATAAAAATGGACATATTTTGGTTAATAAAATTAACAAGAAATAAAAGTAAAGGGTGTTCTAATACTTTTTTCAAGATTGTCCTAACATACATTTAATGTTTACAGTATATGTCTTCGGAAGAAGCGCAGCATTAGATTTTTTTTTTTGTTCTCTCTCTTTGACTTCTGAATTTGAATTTCTGTCACAGATGTGCTTGAATTCTATTTTGGATGATTTGTGTTAAACTGCACAAATATTTGAAGAGCCATAGAATTCAAGAATCACACCAGTGCTGCTACTCCTCCGAACGGGTGAACGCCCTTGATTAACAACCTGCGTTGAGGTGGCTTTTGAGATTCGTGGTGTGGGAGAAAAATCTCTGAAGGCATTCTTAGACTTCAAGAGAGGGTCCACAATTTTCAAAGATTCACTTCCGTCTGAATCAGAGGCCTCACTTGTATCCGGAATATATTCATCTCCACTGTCATCTGAGTTGGAGTAATAATGCTTATCCATTCCAAAGTCAGCCTGTTTTTTTAATCTAAAAAACAACAACAACAACGAAATATAAAGGATAGAAGGCAGGAGACCAATAAAATATATGCAATTTGCTTGTAAGATTCCCTGAAATCTATATGGGTTGTTTACCTGTATACTTTTGGTCCTCCTGAGCCTTGGGATAGTAATATGGTCTGGGTCTGAGGCACAAAGTTCAGGGGCAGGATTTGACAATGATTCGTCAGAATCTGTGTCGTTATTCCAAGGAAGATTCAGCCCATATTTTTTGTCCAAGGGAGGAGACTGGGTTGCATCAGAGTCCAAGAGAAAATTGAGAACCCATTAAATACTTAATCCCCAGAGGAATCTGCACAGAAAAAGGTCTTAATTCTATTTGAAAAAAAAAAAAAACTAAAATATTGATGAATGATATTATGACAAAATAATGTAATAACAAAATTAGAATGATTTTAGGAAATTATTTGCAAAACCAAAACATTGTGGTACGATAATAATGCATATAATTATTCTACGCAGCTATATTTAACAAAAACACTTAATTGACCGTAACAAAAAGCTCCCGGGAGGAAAACTACATTAAATGTTTTTTTAACAGGGCAGTGAAAATATTGGAAAATAAAAAAAATAATGAATAAAATAATATGAAAAAAGAATTCAATGTGTATCGATGGACCCATATGAAATACTTATATCGCTATGTACTTATCAGCCATATCGCCCAGCCCAATATGTAACTGCAACTTCAAAACCTCGGGCCATAACAGGATTGTAACATGGGATGCATATCTTCATTCCTAAATTTGTAGATCCCGAGGAGGCTGCTCAATGGTCCTGGTAATGTAAACCTCAACCAATTCGGTCACAGCCAATGTTCTCCATCCTTGTTAAGAAGTTTTGAAATGATTTAATAGATATACTATTGCAAACTATACCAGAATTTTATACATTTTAAACTTTTGATCACAATTTTACCTATTTTCTAAAAATCTGAAGAATCCACATGCCAAATCACCTGCTGTGGACACATAGGTTCTGTTCTGACAGATAATTCAGTTACAGGTTGTGTACTTAAAGCCAATAAGAGGGCAATGCAGCAGTCGACAGCCTGACGAAAGCTTAAGTCTCCCAATGAGAGAACTGTAGTGGCTGGTAGGTTCTTAGATTGTAACATAGTAAAGACATACACTACGCATAACTGTATATCATATGATGATGAGGGAAAATATTATTAGCTACGATTTATGTCCAGATATATTAGAAAACTTGTCCAACCAGCACAGGTCTATCTAACTGTAATTTTAACATCTCAAGACACGACAGGATGACCACATGATAGGCATACCTCCTTTTCAGAGTCTGTCAAACCTTGAGAAGGCTGCTTCGATGTTCTGGTGGCATCAACCTCAGCCGATTCAGTCATTGTCGGTTGTCCTCCATCCTAATGAACAAGTTGAATATTAATTTAATGAATTAAAAAAAAGAAAATGGATCAGAATTTTACACATTTTAACGAACAAGTTCACGAATGAAACAAAACCAATTACTTTAGCGCATGACAATTAATCTTCAGTAGAGATATGTTGTGACTGATATTTCAGTCACAGGTTGTCTTTTGAACGCCACCAGGGCCGCAATGGAGCACAGGACAGCCAAAAGTCTTCTTGTCGGACAGCTGTAGTGGCTGGTAGGTTCTAAGATTATAACATAGTAAAGGCACATACAACTCCTAACTGTATTTCATATGATAATGAAGGAAAAGATGATTAGCTATGATTTATGTCAACAATAAAAATGGCTCTACGGGGTCCCCACGAACGCAAACCTGACAGTTGGGTGTCAGATGGCCAACATACCTGACTCGCAATTCAACTCAACTGGACCCCACAACACAAGAAAAAGCTGAGTGAGCCTCAAACCAGACATACACATTCACTGACAAATATCCTGTGACACCAGATATATTAGAAGTCTTGTCTAATCAGCACACGTCTATCTAACTGCAATTTTAACATCTCGAGACACGACAGGATGAGCACACGATACGCATACCTCCATTTCTGAGTCTGTAAAGCCTGGAGGAGGCTGCTTCGATGTTTTAGTAGCATCATAAATTTATTGAATTAATTATATTTGAGGTTGGATTAGATTTTTACACATTTTAAGCCTTAGCCACCCAAAACAAAACATAAGCTCATGAATGAAATAAAACTAATTAATTTCGCCCATGCCAATTAATCTTCTGTAGACACGTGTTGTGACCAGTGTTGTTTTTGGCAGGCATTTTAGATTTTGTCCAAGTCATTTGGACAAAGTGCTGATTTGTTTACATCACATTTAGTCATCCCAATTCGTTATAGTTTTAGTCCAGTTTTAGTCAACGAAAACTAAAAAAAGGGTTTTAGTCCAGTTTTAATCGACGGAAACGCAAAAAAAGTTTTACCCTAGTTTTCGTCAATTTATTCACAAAGGTTTTAGTCCAAGCGGCACGGTGGCCCAACTGGTTAGCATGATGGCCTCACAATATTGAGGTCGTAGGTACGATTCTGGCTCCGGCCTTCCTGCGTGGGTTTCCTCTGGGTAATCCGGTTTCCTCCCATATTCTTAAAACATGCATGGCAAGTTGCTTGGACACTCTAATTGCCCCGAGGCATGAGTGTGAGCGTGGATGGTTGTTCGTCTATGCATGTCCTGCGATTGGCTGGACACCAATTCAGGGTGTACCTCGCCTACTGCCGAAGACAGCTGGGATAGGCTCCAACACCCCCCGCAACCCTAGTGAGGAGAAGCGGTACAGATAACGGATGGATGGATGGATGGATGGGTTTAAGTCCATTTGAGTTAAAACAAGGCATTCAAGGTTTCCACCCAATAACAAAGACTTTTGGATGGACTACTAAGGATTCTTCATTACAAACAGAAAAAAGTGGCAACAGTGGAATCAATACTCACTGCTCCAAAATAAGCAGAGAAGCAAAACATTTTGTTGGGCAACTGTTGTGGCTTTATTTCACTAAAAGCAACATAAAATAATTTATGAACCACATGCTAACAATTTTGTCTAGTCAACGAAAAAAATTCATGTACATCACGTCATGTTTTCGTCATAAAAGAACCTCGTATAGCTTGTCATCGTCATTAAAAAAGGGGCGTTAACGAAGTATTTTCGTCATAGTCATCAGTGACGAAAACAACACTGGTTGTGACTGATATTTCAGTCCCAGGTTGTCTCCTGAACACCACCAATTGGGCAAGGGCGCGCAGGAAAGCCTGGGGTCTTCTATTTTTACAGTATAGAAAGGCTAAATATCAAATTGAAACAGTGTTTTATATCATGAATATACAGGGTTGGTGCTGGTTCTGGTAGGGAAACCACAACATAAAGATGTCCTTAATTAGTCCCACAATGGGGATATTTGCAATATGGCATATGATGGCCTAACAGGGCCACCGCCCAGAAAGGAGTAACGCAGAACTTTGTAATACTGTCACTCCCTGACCAGTTCGTTGTTCCTGCAGAGCCAAACTTTGACTCAGACCCACAAATTTGAATTACAGATAGTGGACAATGGAGAACTCCCCCAGTCAGTCAGCATGTTCAACTTCCATAGAAACCTCACATACATTTATTAGATTGCCAAACTAATTGGAAACTACATCACCAGAACACCACAAGTGGGCTCTGTTATTGTACTTAAAGATGCATCTTACAAACCTGTGTTCTCCAAGGCCAGCTGGTCCATAGTCTTAAGTTATTTCTTCGCCAACATCAATGTCTCGGAGCGCAAACAGACAGAGGTGTGGTCTGTCCTCTGTTGTCATCTTCTTCATTTTACAGTTGGGGTGCATGTGGTCATCATTAACCAGTCTTCCCAGACTGCCATCTTCTTGAGCTGCATCAACACTTAAAATAGATTAAAAAAAAAAAAACAATTATTCAAACAATGTCAGAAATTAATCTTTGAGACAATCTTGTGTACACAAAACATAAAAATAGGAAATCCACAATTTTTAAATCTAAATCAAATCATACAAGAAATTTCTATTGGAATCAGACCCTATTAACAGCTTGTCTTTGAGACTTCATGATCTATATTTTCATTTGTACAGATTCAACGCATGAATAAAAGTAATTATACATTTTTGCTTAGAGAATGATTTTTCCCCTAACACTTATGGGATGAGTATGTGTTTATTTTTTTAAATAAAAACAAAAATAAGATAACATCTCAATCTTTGCCTCACCTCCAAGTTTTTTCTTGCCGGCGGAAGTCAAACAAAAAGACAGTGCCTCTTCCATCCATCTTCCTGCGTTGAGATTCATCAGAATCTATCAATTTTCCTCTGTACTCCATAATAAAGAATAAAGTCGTCTTTCCTGAAAGGGGCCTTGGTAAATACTCCTCGACCTAGTTAACAGGGAAATCAAGTTAGCTTCGTCATATTTTTAAGCACACAAATAAGGAGTCATCATATTCATTTGGGCCACTATACTAATGTAGGGTGGTTTGAAACATTGCTTCTTGTGAGGGATAGAGCAGAGCCCTTCTTTATGATTTTAAAGGAACAGACCAGCCAAAATTCATTTTCCAGCATTGCATTAGCCAGTATGTATTAGGACTGAAAGTACAAATGTCAATTGCACCTGGTTACGTAAAAAAAAAACTTTAAGATTATTTAGTTTCAAAACAATGACATACACTGTACACAGTCATATTGGATCGCGTCACGTGATCTCTGTGACGTATTACGTGCTTTACACTAGACTATCAATATCGGACTTGTTCACCGGTCTATTGTGGTATAAAAATGCCGGAGGGCGTCATCAAGTACAGCCTTAATTTAGATAGAACTCCTACCATCAGGTTTCACACTCACTGAAATAACTTGAAACTGACAAAAGTGGCAAAAGAAAAGGTCAAGACACTCTTAATGTAAAATAACCACTTAAAAAACGATGTCAGCTTGGTTATCAGAAAACAATAATATATCTTAGCAAAAGCGTTAACATCATACCTTTAAATTAGTTTATATACTTCGCTTCTAACTCTGCAGTCTTGTCCAGACCCTTGACTGCATGTTCAATAGTATCCTGCTTTGGGGACTTCCTGCATCTCAGGGAAGGCATTGTTTATTCTATAAAGAAAAAAGACAGTATTGTGTTGAGAATTATTAATACTATGGGCTAAATGGAGTTTTAACAATATCAGTGTAAGAAAAATAAATTATAAATTAAAAAAACATCAATTCCTCCATCCCAATTAACGATTTCAACCATAATAGTTTATATTGAAGTTTAAACAACAGACACAGACAGATTTATGCAGTGTGACTACAAAAATCTTACCAAAATTGCATTCACAGTAACCTTTGCTTTAAGAATCATGTAATTAACCAGTGAACATCGTGTCTTACACAAAAATTAATGACAGAAATTATCATAGTACTTGCATTCTGTGGTTCTATAACAAAAGTGCAAGCTGTTAGCTCCGCAAAGCTAACGCAACAAGCTAGCGTCCCTCGTGCTCACATTCAATGCAAACCTGACCACCGGATGACAATACGCGTCGGTTTAGTTCTTTAAATGAGTAAAAGCACCATGACGTTTTATAATTATTCAATGCTTAACTGGAGCTCGTCAATTATGTCGATGTAGGAGCACATGTTTGCTAGGCCAGTGTTGTAGGCCCACATCCATGGTGCTACTTTGTATAGTGTTTTCCACACAACTATCTCTAACTATGAACAAATGCACTCGACGCATGTTTTGAAAAAAACCCAACGAAAAACACTTACCTCTCCGTTTCAACAGCAGTTCGAACTTCGAAGTGGTGATATTCTCCAGCGTTAAGCACCTGCTCGAACTGCGAATAGGTAAAATTCAACAGCGTCTTTTTTCTGTCTTAATAAGGACGCGATGAGAGGAGGAGCGCTTGCCTTTTCGTCAGCACGCCCCGCGCGGGTGGTGCTGCTTTATCACTCTCTATCTGTGCCCGCCCGCCGGCATGTCGATAGAAAAATAATATTCCTTCAAACATTACTTTCATCTTCTTAACGTTTTGTCGTGAATTTAACAGGTTCACCACTTTTTTCAAATACACCAATGGAAAACAGGTCTTAATTGAGGAAACATACAAAGAGCGTCTCACAAACACCTTATGATGAGCAATGTAATTTGATCACGTTTTTTGTCACTGCCTGGACGTTGGGTTCACTGGCCTGGTGGCAGTGGCTTGTAGACACTGTCACTGAGTGGGAACGGATCTCAAGGTGGGTCAAACTAACCCAAGCAGTGGATCGGTCCGTTTTTTAAATTTATTAATTTTTTTATTTTATGTATTTATTTATTATTTAATACAAGGGCTTCGGCTCACTCCCAGTGGGCGGGACCAAAGAATTTGGGTTTCCTTTGAGCTAGGAGGCAGTCAAAGGCAGTCCAATCCCCGGCAACATAAAGCGCCTAGCTCTGGGGACATGGAATGTCATTTCTCTGGTAGGGAATGAACCCGAGCTGGTGTGTGACTAGACCAGTGGTTCTCAATTATTTCCTGTCATGCCCCCCCTACCAAGAAGAAAACAATTCGCACCCCCCCACCACAATTTTCTTTTACATTTCGTACTAATGTACATGTTCTTTGCATATTAATGTTAGATTGTCAATAAAATATCTTACCTTAACAAAGCTAAATTGATAAAAATAAAATATCATTTTGAGAACGACTATTGTGAGGATCTCGAAACTCAGTACTCTGTGGTGCTAATATTGATGAGATGATACATATGTTGAAGCCACAGAACAAAAAGATTAGATATTGTTTGGAAATTAATGACGTACATAAAGGAATATCAGCCTTGATTGGAGTACATTACTGCATTTAAATTTTTAATAAAAATGAAACAATTATTGATGTTATGACCACTATGAAGAATTTAAAAAACAATATATAGGGATAATTATAGTTTTCATTTTGTTATGTGTAGTCTGTTCATGTTGCATTATTTTTATGACAAAGACGATGGTTAATCGTAGGTTTGTTGCCCAAATGTACCATTACAACCTGATTAATGTTGAGAATGACGAACTCAAACTGGACACTGAAACGTAAAAACACATGGACTTCTTGCCCCTGTCCTCACACGTGCACACACACACACACCATACACGAAGATCCGGGAGGTAAGGACGGCTGTCCTACAGGATGCGGATGGAAGAACAACTGCAGCGGAACAATGCCAGGGATGTCTGGAGGGGCCTGAAGACCATCTCAGGCCACGGACAAGCAGGTAAGACCCAGAAGGGGGGGGGGCTTCAGTGGGCAAATGAGTTGAACCTATTTTTCAATAGGTTTGATCAAATGTCTGACCCCGCTCAGGCTTCCCTGATGCAGCCCCCACCCACCCCTCCTGCCACTGCGAACAAGACCCTCTCTCCCCCTCTCTCGCCCCTCTCTCTCTCCACAGGCTCCAGTTCCCAGCCTCATCAGACAACCACCACTTCCTCCTGCTCAGCCTTGTTCCTCACAACATCTCAGGTGAAGAACCAGCTGAGGAAGATGAAGGCGAGGAAGGCGGCAGGCCCAGATGGGATCAGCTCCCAGCTCCTCAAATCCTGCGCAGACCAGCTGTGTGGAATCGTCCAGCACATGTTCAACCTGAGCTTGAAGCTGGGCAGAGTCCCCCAGCTGTTGAAAACATCCTGCCTGGTTCCGGTTCCAAAGACACCCCATCCGAAGGAGCTCAACAACTTCAGACCAGTGGCGCTGACGTCTCATCTGATGAAGACCCTGGAGAGACTGGTCCTCGTCCATCTGCGCCCCCTGGTCAGCTCCTCAATGGACCCACTCCAGTTTGCATACCAGCCTGGCATCAGTGTGGATGATGCCATCATCTACCTGCTCCACACTTCACTCTTCCACCTGGAGAAGGCGGGGGGCACGGTGAGGATCATGTTCTTTGATTTCTCAAGTGCTTTCAACACCATCCAGCCCGCCTTATTGGGAGACAAGCTGGAGCAGGCGGGAGTGGCCCACCACCTCATCACATGGATTCACAACTACCTCACAAACCGGCCACAGTACGTGAGAACACAGGACTGTGTGTCTGACGTGCTCCTCTGCAGCACGGGAGCGCCGCAGGGAACTGTGCTGGCTCCCTTCCTGTTCACCCTCTACACCTCGGACTACAAATACAATTCCACAACCTGTCACCTGCAGAAGTTCTCTGATGACTCTGCGATTGTCGGCCTCATCACTGACGATGACGATCGGGAGTACAGAGGGGTTACGCAGGGGTTCGTGGACTGGTGTCAGCAGAACCGCCTCCAAATCAACGCTGGGAAATCCAAAGAGCTGGTGGTGGATTTCCGCAAGCGTCGGCACTCTCCACCTGCACCAGTGAATATCCAGGGAACAGACGTTGAGAGGGTCTCAACTTACAAGTATCTGGGTGTTCATCTGAACAATAAACTGGACTGGAGCGACAACACAGACGCTCTCTATAGGAAGGGTCAGAGCAGACTCTTCCTACTCAGGCGGCTGAGGTCCTTTGGCGTTCGGGGAACACTCCTCAGGAACTTCTATGACTCGGTGGTTTCATCAGTCATCTTCTATGGAGTGGTCTCCTGGGCAGGAGGCATCTCGGGCCGAGACAAAAAGAGACTGGACAAACTGGTGAGGAGGGCCAGCTCTGTCCTGGGCTGCTCCCTGGACTCTGTGGACTCAGTGGGGGGCAGAAGGATGACGGCAAAACTGTCATCAATGCTGGACAAACCAGCCCACCCATTCAATGACACTCTGAGAACACTTTACAGCTCCTTCAGTGACAGACTTTTACACCCTCGCTGTACCAAAGAGAGATTTCGCCGCTCCTTCCTGCCAACTGCTGTCAGACTTTTTAACAAGAACATTGGGTCAGGCCTACAAACGGGAGGGCATTAGTGCAATTGTGCAGTCCTAGGATGCAATATTAACTACTACTGTACTTTCAGCCAAGGGTGTACTTAAATATTGACCAATGATGTATTTTGTTTACCATTACAGTATTCTTATTACAATACTTCTATCACTGTAGTATTTCTACCACTGCAGGATGTTCACTATTACAGTACTTTTATCATTGCAGTACTTTTATCATTGCAGTATTTTTCTATCATTGCGGTACTTTTACTATTACAGTACTTTTACCATTGCAGTACTTTTACCATTGCAGTACTTTCATCATTGCAGTATTTTTCTATCGTTGCAGTACTTTTACTATTACAGTACTTTTACCATTGCAGTATTTTCTATCATGCAGTACTTTTCTATCATTTCAGTACTCTTACCATTACAGTACTTTTATCATTGCAATATTTTTATGATTGCAGTATTTTCAATCATTCAGTAGTCTTTATCATTACAGCGTTTCCCCCTCCGTATAATGGACAAACATTAGGAGTGTTTCCTTACACTTAGATACGTTTATACTGTGTATATTTGCATGCTTTTTCTGAATGTCTGCTGCTAATGTTATACATTAACGGCTACATTACGCCGCCGACTCTGTGTGATCTATATCTTTGCTGCTGTAACACCTCAAATTTCCCCATTGTGGGACTAATAAAGGACATCTTATCTTATCTTATCTTATCTTATCTCTCCTACAACGAGGCAAGGGCCTCCACCAAGTCACCCCAGGGACAAGTTTTATTCCCTGATGGTCATCAAATTATGAGGATCTCATTCTACGCCGGAAGGGAGGAGGGGAATTTTTCCCTAATGTGAGGTTTTCGCTCCTCCACTGATGATCACACTGTTGTATGATTTCATTATGATGATCTGTCTTAAAGCCGTAAGGACATGATTTTTAAATCCACAACAGGAGGGAAATGTAAGATGGGCTGAGGATAGGTAATCAGTTTGTGTATTCATAATCATGTTTTTATACACTCATTAATGTTGAACACACACAGAGACACTTACTTGTTATTTTAACACACACACACACAGACACCGTATCCTGAAGATGTGTTTAGTTAAACTGACCTTGGGTTATGATTTTCTGCCTGCTGGAGTCCCTGGTGATTAGTTATTGATGCTTTAGTTAAACTGACCTTTATACCGTGAGTTATTGATGTTTTCTGTCTCTTGGTGATTAGTTGTTGATGCTTTTCTGTCTTCTGGTGATTAGTTATTGATGAGTTAGTTTCAATAAAAAGGCAGAACGGAGGGTGAGAGTCAGAGGGTGTGCGGGATTGAACTGGCAAGACGGCTGTTTCGCCTCCTGGCTCCCTCTCCCATTCTGAATGGCACAAAACGAAAACTTTAGTAAGTTATTTCAGTCTAAAAAAGGCGTCAGGGCATTTTTAAACCGGACAGTAAGTCGCCACTGTCTTGGTTCCTTTTTGTGCCTTGACCCATACCGGAATTATTGAAAGGATGCAGTCCTATTTACAGGCCCCAGTGACACCCCAGGTTTCTGTTGTTTGTACGAGGGCGCTTAATAGGTACTGCTATTCACAATCGTCTTAGGCTGTTTCTTTGCAGAAGTTTATGGACAATGTGTAGTGCTGTAGGATGCAGTCTAGAGCATTCTTGACATTGAAGCTTTTGTTTCCAGCAACTGCTAATGCGACCGTGCATCAAACATGCAAAACACAGACCCTTGCTCCTCAAGAAGTCAATCTTATTCTTGTGATGCTTTCTCCTAAATTCCTTACCAATTGTGAGACTGTGTTGCTCTCCATTACAATTAGCACATGGTTTGGCAATAGCATCCACTGAAACAGGTTCTGCCTTTGGCGTGGTGGTTTTGTTGTTTTCCATCTTGGCGGGCACAATGACTGTTGTGAAGACTTTCTTTGATTTTGTTGTTTCTGTGTGTTGTGATTTTGTTTTCTGTTTTATAGAAATCTTTCGTGCTTGTCAACAAAGTCAACAAAATCCTTAAACTTCACTCTTCTATTTGTTCTTTCTTGGAGATTGCAGGCAAATTTTCTCCAA
This sequence comes from Idiotropiscis lumnitzeri, assembly GCF_059441095.1. Classification (NCBI taxonomy): domain Eukaryota; kingdom Metazoa; phylum Chordata; class Actinopteri; order Syngnathiformes; family Syngnathidae; genus Idiotropiscis; species Idiotropiscis lumnitzeri. The sequence continues at coordinate 2,582,964 of NW_028283564.1, read as the reverse complement.
GATTCTATAAGTCTGTATGGAAGTTTGTTTGCCAATGCCTTTATATTAGCCATGTTGTCCAAGTCCTCCATGTAATTAACATCTGCCATTATGTTCGAACAGCCCATAAGGAATAATGTGAAAGACTGAAGTGCAACACCATCTTCAGACTTGATTGTTGGCCAATCCATGGCTTCCTTTAAATATGCTTCTGCTATCATGAAGTCATCACCATAAAACTCCTTCAAGATTTGTTTTGCTTTGGTATATCCTGTCAGAGGTTCCATATGGATGCAGCTCTTCACCAACTCATGTGGTTGTTCACTAGTATACTGCAGCTAAAATTGAAGATGATCACGGTTATCACTTGTACGGCCTTCAATCCCATGTTCAATGGCACCTATACAGGTTTTATAATGCAGAGGGTCGCCTTTAAACGTAGGAATGGAAAGTTCGGGAAGAAGCGATGCTTTTTGACTCTTTGCTAAGTATTCTGCGACACTGGCTTGCTGTGAGATTGCGTGGCAAAGGCCATCAAGCACATGTCCCTGTTGTTCTCTACTTTCTGTCTGATGTGGAAATCTAGCCATTGGAATAGTCGAAGTGGGAGCATTTCAGGTCAACACTGCTTGTTGCTCTGATAGGCTGTGATGGTAATTGAATGTTTTTCCTTGTTTAAATTGTAACACACTCATCAGGAATGTGGATACCATCCTCCTGGGTATTTTCATATCTTCTCAAGACATCCATCAGACTCAGGGAGTGCCGTTTGCATTGCATGCATTTCCTTCTTTGCTTTAATTGCAGCTTCTTCTTGCTCAAGTGCCAACCTTTGTTGTAAATCAGCAGCCTTTGCCTTTAAACATGCTCGTTCCATTTGAGCCTTTAATTTAATTGAAGACGTTGACAGAAGTGAGCTTCTGTCTGTTAGATTCTTTACTTCTACCTCTATGGGTGTAGTTAGTTGATGCAGATCTACTATCAGCAGGTGATATTTGTTTATTGCATCCTTCCTCTGCACGTTTCAAAACGTCCTTCTTCCATTGCTCACATTTCCATTAATTACATTTTTTGGATCAAACCAGTTATTTTGGTCATCGGCAAAATCCTCTTCAGTCTTTAAATTTTGCAGACCGGAATTGAGGTCCACAAATTCTTGCTCCATGCCGCTAAAGCAAACACGAACCTCAGTTTTTTACAGCGTCAACATTTGCATCATCCTCCATCAATTGTTCAATTTGACGTTGCATGGAGGTCAATTGAGCAAATTTGCAGCTGCGTGCCTGCATCCGTTTAGGCTTGTGATCTTCTACAGCTTTTCTCCGTCATTTTTAATGTCCGCTTTCCACTGTCTTGTTCCTCCATGTCAATCCACAATGAAGCAAACAAAAACGTCAAACTGACTGTAGCGTCTCAATTTGTAGGTCAGCCGAATGACGATCAAAGTTTTAAGCAGTTTACTCACGCACCTGTTACGTGCGCGTCCTTGTTAACTCGCGATGCTTGTCAAGTATGGACGCATGCTAACAGCTAGCAGCTCATTGTCCCGACTGGAAAGTTGCTCCTTAGCTGTGATGTGCCTAGGGTTACACTATCTATCATTAACAAACACAGCCAGCCCTCCTCTTTCCTCTTACCGCTTTCCAGTGTCCTGTCCGCAAGTAGTATTTGGAAGCCGTCAAATTCCACAACGGTGTCCGGCGTTAGCTCTGTTAGCCATGAATCCGTGAACATCAGCAAGCTAGCTCATTGGAAGTTCCTCTCGTGCCGCGTTAGCGCTGTTAGCTCGTCCATTTTCTTGGGAAGGTATCTAACATTTCCCATAAAAACGGACGGGAGGACGGGGTGGTCACGCCTCCTCTTTGCCTGGCGTTTCGCCCCCGCGCGACATCCCCCGTCTCTTCCTCCTCAACTCGCGGGGGATATCGGGTCTCGCTCCGGGAGTCGGCACGGGGTTAGCACGAAGTGCTAACAGCTGATCTCTTGTGTAAACGATTGATCCGTAGCTCCCAGTGACATCTCCGGACACGATCACGCAAAAAACAGCCCTCAGCAGCAATAAAACCACCGCAATTTGGATGTCCATTGCTGCGATGAGGTAAAATAAATAAAACTGGGTAAAGGGAAAAACACGCGAAAAAGGCTCAAATAGTGAGCCGTGCTGCTCTAGCAGGTAGCCACTCGCGTGGCGACGGAACCGGAAAAACAAATGTGGTCCCATCAAAATCTGATTGGATATTTAAAAATAAAAGCGTGAAAATTTGCTTATTTGTCTGTCGTCACCAATGATTAAAAAAATTTAAATCATTACAAAATCCTCAAGCTATCGTGATACCAGACGAGTTCTGCGGGACACCAGACCACCCCAGTTGTCCACAAAAAGTGGTCACTTCAAAATTTGATGTGGCATTTCAAAATAAAAAAATCACCTGAAATATGCACTGTGATCAACACTGATTTAAAAGAAAAATCTTTAAAAAATATCCTCAAACTATCGTGATACCAAACCAGGACTGGGGATACTAGACCACACCAGCTGTCCACCAAAAGTGGTCACATCAAAATGTGATGTGGCACTTCAAAATAAAAGTAGCCTGAAATTCGCTTATTTCACGGTCATCACCACTGAGTTAAAAAAAAACATCGCTCGAGCTTTCGTGATACCAGACCAGTTTTGTGGGACACGAGACTACCCCAGCTGTCCATAAAAAGTGGTCCCATTGAAATCTAATTTGTAATTTCAAACTAAAAGTTGCCTGAAATCTGCACATTTCACTGTCATCATGCCTGACTTTAAAATTTCATTAAAAAATATCCTCTAGCTATGGTAATACCAAACCAGGTTTGGAGGACACTAGACAACACAGCTTTCCACCAAAAGTGGTCCCATCAAAATGTAAGGAGGCATTTTAAAATAAAAGAGCTGGAGCTGTCGTAATACCAGACTAGTTTTGTTGGACACTCGACGACCCCAGCTGTTCATCAAAAGTGGTCCCATCAAAATCTGGTGTAATTTCACAATAAAAAAAAAAACACCTGAAATATGCACATTTCATTGTCATCAACACTGATTTTAAAATAATCATTTCAAAATACCCTCGAGCTATCGTGATATCAGACCCATTTTGGGGGACACTAGACAACCCCAGTTGTCCATCAATTGCGGTCCCACCAAAATGTGATACGGCATTTCAAAATAAAAGTAGCCTGAAATCAGCATACATCACTGTTATCAGGCCTGACTAAAATATCATGACAAAATATCCTCCAGCTATCATGATACCAGACCAGACATATTTCACTGTCATCACCATTGATTTAAAAAAATTAATTAAAAACTAGAGCTGCGAGCAGCTATAAAGGGCCCTCGCCACCCGGACAACGTTGGGGTACTGGCACGTTGGAAATGTGAAATATTTCCGAGAAATAACGTGAGGAATCTTCAAGAGGAATTTGCTTGTAGTTAAAGTTAGAGCAGCTTTTGTTTTCAAAGCCTCGTCAATGTTTGAAGTAAATTTGTTGGCAGGCACTACAGGTGCATCAAATCAAAGACTAATAGACTGAAAAACATTTCCTTTCCGAGAGCCATCACCATTCTGAACTCTCACACACATGCACACACACACGACCACCCTTGCCTTGCTGAACAGCGACGTATTGTGTTGTATTTCTCCAATTTCATACTATTTTCCATCACAATATTTATTCTCTTATTTATCTAATTTATATATTTGATTAAATTATTGTTGTATTGCACTGGAGAGGGGAGCTCCCTAATCTTGTTGCACACTGTACAATGACAATAAAAGGATTTCGGATTCTGATAAATTTAGAATGGCCGACTTCCTGTTCAATTTAGCATACGGCTCCATGAGACTTTTTATTAGGTCTTGGCTTTGTACACACTTCATCAAATTTTCAGTTTGGTGAAACAGAGATATGGGGCTGTTTTTTTTTGTTGTTTTTTTTTTCTAGGGGGCGATAGCGAGCCATTTTTAAACAACTGTACGACAAAATAATAAAATATTGTGAATATTGAATCAACTCCCGGTTGGGTGGACGCTGGCACGTTTGGCTGCCACTGCTCACCGGTAACTCTCAGAAATTTTTTGGATCCGCTTGTTGTACCTGCTTTAGCAGTTTACAATCCCTCCAGTTACAGTGATTTTATTTATTATCTGTATGTTGAGCGATCCCGATTCTCATGAATGCCACCCACCGATTGCATAGTCGCTGACGCGTCTACTGTGGCTAAAGTTTAGCTTACCTATCAAAGTTAGCACCTGTCTGCCATGTGGACCCGCATGCCAGTCTGCTTCTCGCACTTCTGCCTGTTCCTGTCATGTCATCAACCTGTGTCAGGACAACTTCAATCCACTGCCGCTGAACTCCGCTGGATTTACCGACACATGCCCGAGGGAAACGCACCACCACCACTGCTCCTCCTCCCGAACATCGCTCGTCGACCCTTGAAGGATTGTATGGCAATTACCGGCATTTTAAACATTTATGGGACAGAATGTCAATTATTTAATTTAGCAGGTTTATATTTACTGAATATGCTATGATCGCAAAATTCCGGACGAACTGGCGAGGCTGCCCGGCTCACCGTGGCTTGTCATCGGGACCGGGAGGCGGCGCAGGCGACGCAGAGAGAGGAAGCAGTAGCGGGGCTGCAGGTCCGGTGTCTTGCAACGGCTGCGACGGCAGCCCCATAGGCAACCACTGCCGAGCCTGTACCTCACCAACGCCAGATCCGTGGTCCACAAAATCGACGGCCTGGGATTACAAATCCTGGGAAACCGCTATGTGCGAGACAGCAGTGTGATCGTCGTCACGGAATCCTGGCTGCACGCAGACGTCCCCGACGCTAGCATCCAGCTGGCCGGGCGCTCGCTACATCGCGCGGATCGGACGAGGGACACCGGTAAGAGAAGGGGCGGGGTGGCTCTGTGTTTACGTGCATGAGAACTGGTGCGGCGATAGCACGATCGTCGAGAAGCACTCTTCCCCCGACATCGAGTTCATGTCCGTTAAATGCCGGCCTTATTTTCTCCCGAGGGAGCTAACGGTCGTGATTGTCACAGCTGTTTACATCCCTCCCGACGCTAGCACTAGCACGGCGCTCTCGCTACTCGCGTGCGTCATCAATAAACATCAGCGGGCCCACCCTGATGGCGTTCACGTAGTAGCGGGAGACTTTAATAAGGCCAATTTAAAGACTGTACTCCCAGAGTTTCACCAGCATGTCAAGTGCCCAACGAGGGGAGACAACACTCTCGACCATGTGTACTCGAACATCAAGCACGCATACAGGGCCCTCCCACTCGCCCCCCTCGGCCAGTCAGACCACCTGTCCTTGCAGCTCGCACCTGCATACACCCCTCTCAGGCGCAGATTCAGGCCCACCACAAAGACTGTGAAAACCTGGCGTGACGGCGCCATGAGTGAATTACAGGACTGCTTTCAAGACACAAACTGGGGCCTCTTTGATCATCAGGACCTTGATGTCTACACACATTGTGTACTGGACTACATAAAGTTCTGCATGGAAACTGTGTCCCTACACAGGACTATACGGACCTTCCCAAATGCGAAGCCCTGGATGTCCAGCAGGGTTCGCTCTCTCCTCAAGGCCCGTGACGCTGCCTTCAGGTCAGGCGACAAAGCCCAGTACAGGGTGGCTCGTGCTGACCTGAGCAAAGGCATCAAGCTAGCCAAGGCAACCTACAAGGGGAGGCTGGAGGCCCACCTTGCCAGTAACAGACCACGGGAGGTGTGGCAGGGTCTACGGAGCATCACCAACTTCCGTGGCAGCAGCACGACCTCTGCAGACCCGAGTGCATCGCTGGCAGAGGAGCTTAACTGCTTCTTCGCTCGCTTTGACTCGTCCCAACCGTCACACCCCCGCACTTCATGCTCCAACTCCCCCCCACTCACCGTAGAGGAACACGATGTGAGGCGCGCGCTCCTGGCTGTTAAACCCAGGAAAGCTACTGGTCCCGACGGAATACCAGGCAAGGTCCTCAAAACACCAACTGTCACATGTTTTCTGCAGGATCTTCAACCGCTCCCTGGCTCAAGCAGTCATCCCCTCCTGCTTGAAAACTTCCACCATTATTCCTGTCCCCAAAAAGTCACCAGCCGTCCACCTGAATGACTACCGTCCTGTTGCTCTCACACCAGTCATCATGAAGTGTTTCGAGAGGCTGGTTCTCCAGCACATCAGGGACTGCCTTCCTCCCACTCTGGACCCCTACCAGTTTGCATACCAGATCCACTGAGGACGCCATCAACACTGCTCTGCATGTTGTGCTGGGCCACCTGAAACAACAGCGGAGCTATGCAAGGATGTTCTTTGTGGACTACAGCTTGGCATTCAACACAATCATCCCAGACATCCTCGTCGCCAAACTGGACATTCTCGGCCTCCCTGCCCTCACACGCATCTGGATTAAGGACTTTCTGACCAACAGACCCCAGACTGTGTTGCTCGGCCCCTACACGTCCTCCACCTGCATGCTGAGCACCGGTTCCCCTCAAGGATGCGTGCTGAGCCCTCTCCTATACGCCCTCTACACCTACGACTGCAGCCCGGCCCACGGCAACAACAGCATCGTCAAGTTTGCTGACGACGCGACAGTGGTCGGTCTGATCTCGAAAGGTGACGAGACAGCCTACAGAGAGGAGGTAAAGAGACTGACAGCTTGGTGCAAGGACAACAGACTGCAAAAACAAAGGAGATTGTCGTCGACTTCAGGAGGAACAAGACGGTGCCGCCCCCCCTCTGCATCGAAGGCGTGTGTGTGGAGAGGGTCCACACGTTCAAGTTCCTCGGAGTACAGATCTCCGACGACCTTTCTTGGACTCACAACACCACAGCAGTGGTAAAGAAGGTCCACCAGCGTCTGCACTTCCTGAGAGTCCTCAGGAAATTCAACCTGGACAGGAAGCTGCTGCTAGCCTTCTACCACTCGTCCATTGAGAGCCTGTTGACGTACTGTGTCTCCACCTGGTACAGCGGCTGCACTGAGGCGGACAGAGTGAGGCTCCAGAGGACAGTCAAAACAGCGCAAAGGATTATTGGCTGCCCTCTCTCCTCACTGTCGGACATCTAAACCGCCCGGTGCCTCAGAAGGGCTCTCAACATCGTCAAAGACAATACCCACCCAAACTCACACCTGTTCGACCTGTTGCCCTCTAGCAGGCGCTACAGATGCATCAAATCGAGGACCAATAGACTGAGAAACAGTTTCTTTCCGAGAGCCATCTCCATTCTGAACTCTCACACACACACGAGAACACCCCTACCTTGCAGAACAGCATCGTGATGTGTTTTTATATACCCTATTCTGTACTAAATTCCATTGCACTCTCTTATTTATTTATCTAATTTATATATTTGTCTGTATTATTGTTGTATTGCACTGGAGAGGGGAGCCCTCTAATCTCGTTGCACACTTGAGTACAATGACAATAAAGGGATTTCTAATTCTAATTCTAATTCTACTACGCATAGGAATGACTGATTGTAGTCATGGTCTTTACTGTTTTATGATATTATTTTCACATGCTAACGTTATATTACTTAGTTTATAAATGTGTGAACATAGTATTTTCATGACCTACACTCACATTCACATCATACATATTCAGTCTGCACATTACAAACTGATGACAAGCCAGACAGCACTTCATGGACAAATATGACAAAGCACATTCTCCACGTAGGCCATAGAGATGCAAACATACCAAATTGGGCACTGGATTTAGTTTTAAAATCGCTGCATTGGCTCCCCGTGTGTTTCAGGATTGATTTTAAGGTGCTTCAATTAGTTTTTAAATGCCTTAACGGTCTTGGGCCATCCTCGCGGACCCTGAGGTCCTCTGGCACCGGCCTGTTAATTATTCCTAGGGTGAGGACTGGAACACATGGCGAGGCTGCATTCAGCCATTCTGGTCCTCGTCTATGGAATAGCCTGCCGGAGGACATCAGGTCCGCAGAGACCGTTGATATTTTTAAAAGGAGGCTCAAGACCAGACCTGGGCATTGCACGGCCCGCGGGCCACATCCGGCCCGCCGGGTGGCACTGACTGGCCCGTATGACAGACCTGGGCATTGTATGGCCCGGGCCACATACCTTTGGTTGACTCTGACCGCGAGTGTAAGGTTAATTGGAAATTTCAAAATAAACATACTTTTTAATTTCACCTCATTCATGGGCTAAAGCTGCACTGCTTTTATTCTGAAATTGTTTTGTTTTTTTTATTCCCGCACAATGTGCGTCGCACATAATGACGTAATGCGTTTATCAAGACATGCGCGCAATTGAATCACAACAAGACGACGTTCGCCCTCAAAAATGTCCGCTCAGGCTAAAAAAAGAAAGGTAGATGCCGAATGTAGAATTTTCAACAAAAATTGGACAGCGAAGTATTTATTTACTGAAGTTAGAGGTAAAGCTGTGTGTTTAGTTTGCGGGGAGCAGATCGCCGTGTTGAAGGACTACAATTTGAGTCGGCATTACCAGACGAAACATGGAGAGAAATATAAAAACGGCACCAGATAACAATGAACTGGGACACTTTTTCTCAAAATCACAGTTCAGTGACAGTCAATATGTTGTATCTTGCTTAATGTTTGGTGCAAAAAGACAATATTGTGATGTCTTTAAAATGCTCAGAACCTTTACACAACTATCCAACAGTATATGGAACTCAAAATGTGTTTTGAAGTGAATGTGACAGAATATGTTTACTAATATGAGTCACAAATAGTAAAAAATGTTAATATTTTGTCTACCATTGTGTTGAGAAATTTGAATGAATAAATTTTTGGAAGGCAACCTCATTTTTTCAGTTTATTTGGTATTTAGTTTCATTGCTTAACTTTAATATATACTCTTGCCAGCTTGTCAAAACAGTGCTATTTACTGCTTTTTAAAAAAGAAATACAATTAATATTATGCAGAATTGAGTTCAGCCTTTTGGCCCGGCCCTCCACAATATTTTATGTTTCTTATGCGGCCCCATGGAAAAAATAATTGCCCACCCCTGCTCAAGACTCACCTTTTTTGTTTGGCTTTTAAATAATTTATCTTAGTCTTTTAATTCAGGACTGTCATTTTATCTATTATCATTGTCTTTAATTTTTTTTAGCTTCTTTGTCTTTTAGTATCATTTTTCTTATACATTTTAGCTCCGTCGTTTTATATTATTGTCTTTTAATTTTTAGCTTCTTCTATGTCTTTTAGTATCATAATTTTTCTTAAATATTTTAGCTTCGTCTTTTTATATTATTGTCCTTTAATTTTTAGCTTCTTTTTTGTTTAGCATTATCATTTTCTTTTATATATTTTAGCTCCAGTGTTTCCTCAAGGGGGGCCTCCGCGCTGGGAGGTGTGGCTGGCCTTCTCACAGGGGGCTTCATCCCGGAGGCTCCTTAGGCCCGGGGCCCTCTGCACTATGTGTAGGGTCTACCCCGGTCAGTCTGGGCTAGGGGTCTGTGTGTTGGCGCAGCTCCCTGTGGGCGTGAGCCGTCATCCCTCTCAGCGCGGATTACCTACCCTGGGTACATTTTCTCATATGGTTTCTCTGTGCCTTACCCTGTCTTTCTACTAAGATGGTTTATTAAGTTGTGTGAATGCGAGTGTTCTGTGTGTATGCGAGTTCAGGCGTGTATGTTGATGTGTCTTGTGTTTATGTTGAGTGGGTGGAATGGGTTTTAGTTTTTCGTTGTAATTTGGATGTTTTTATTGTACAGCACTTTGAGCTGCATTTTATGTATGAAAAGTGCTCTTATAAATAAAATTTGATTGATTGATTGGAGGGTTCACTGGGACGCCATTGCAAAAACACATTCTGAAAGACATAATTTGATTTTGGAGCACACATACATGCACACTGACAAGATTACAGGGGAATACCAGCAGGAGAGACGGAGAGACTGCCCGCCGGAGAAGGCCAGCCGTGGAATACCAGTCTTGGGGACCAGCTGGGAATCAACCATCCAGACAATGATTAATCTGGAGAGGACCTTCCCTTGGACGTAGACCCGTGTCGGGGGAAGAATGTGAGGCTGGGCTGAGATAACGCACGACTCTTTTCGACTGTGCTTGCCCGAGTACATTTTCTCATGAGATTAAGAAAAAGCCGCTCAGTACTATTTCCTGAACCTCTGCCCCATTCATTTCAAAAGTCCTAGATAATGTAGTCGCCACTCAACTCCACTCTCATCTCACCTGCAATAACCCTTTCAGTCCGGTTTCCGTGCACTTCACAGCACTGAATTAACTCTACTCAAGGTCACCTCTGATCTCCTCATTGCAGCTGACTCCGATTCATTCTCCATTGTCATCCTTCTTAACCTGACTGCGGCCTTTGACACCATCTCACACACCATCCTTCTCAAAAGACTTTCTTCCATCGGCATCACCCACACCGCCCTCAACTGGTTCCATTCATACTTCAAAGACCGCACTCAGTTCATCCAGCTTAAATATTTCTCATCAAAGTCCCTCCCAGTCACCTCAGGTTTGCCCCTAGGCTCGGTCCTAGCCCCCCTATTATGTATCATATACCTCCTTGCCCTTGGCAGCATTTTCCGAAAATTCAATATCGCTTTATATTGCTTCGCGGATGACACCCAGCTCTAGTTCTCCTGCAAACCCAGCATATCACTCCCTCCCACCTCCGTCACCTCCTGTCTATCTGAAATCAATGACTGGTTTTCTAATGATTTCATGAGGCTTAACAGCGACAAAACAGAAGTTATTCTTTTCAGTACAAAATCAATACAATCCAAAGTTGTCAGTTTTCCCATTCCTGTTGGCCCCTCCATTGTTTTCCCCTCCCCTCAGGTCAAGAGTCTGGGTGTCATCCTTGACAGCACTCTATCTTTCCATAAGCATAATAACACAACCCGGTCAGCCTACTTCCATCTGCACAATATCAGTCAACACCGCCCCTCCCTTTTTCCCTCATCCACTTCTATTCTGGTCCAAGTCGAGTCAAGTCAATTTTATGTGTATAGCCCTTAATCACAGACAGTCTCAAAGGGCTTTACATAACCACAATCAACATCCACTGATCTTAACCCCCAGGAGGGCAAGGAAAAACTCAAAATCCCATTGGGGGAAAAGTGAGAAAACTTGAGAAGGGACCACAGATGGGGGGGAAACCCCCTTCCAGGATGACCAGGCTGCTTTGGATGCTAAGTGGGCAACATTTGACACATACAATGATGCTATACAATGTTAGATGAGATAATGTGAGAGTCAATTAAATGAAGTGCTGCAGGAAGATGACTTTAGTGGAGTGGGTCCTCATCCAGGACCGTAATCACCATGGCAGCATATCCGAGGATGAGCCTTCGATCTTGAAATAGTCAGTTTGGGGTAAATTCAAAACAGCCACTTCCAAGTGAATCACCATCACCTAATTCCCAAGCCGTGGAATTGGGAACAGAAAAAAAAGAACAGAAATAGTAAACAGGCCAACAAGTAGTTCAACGAAGTGCTGAAATATAGGGAAATCAGAAGAGGCGCTGCATGAAGACGACTTTGGGAGAGCAGGTCCCTCCCCGGTTGGTCAGTGCCGTAATCTTCATAGCAGGTCACCATCACCTAATTCCCAAGCAGGGGAAGAGGGGGCAGAAAAGAGGAGAAGCGGCAGTAAACAGGCCAACAAATAATTAAATTAGATGCTAAAGTATATAAATAAATTGATCAAATGTCACGCTGCAGGAAGACGACATCACTGGAACAGGTGCATGCCCAGTTTGTCAATGCCTTAAACTTCCTAGTGGGTCACCGTCACCTAATCCCCCAGCCGGGGAAAAGGGGGCAGAATAGAGAAGAAAAGAGAAAAAGCGGCAGTAAACAGGCCAACAAATAGTTCAACTAAATGCACAAGAGTATAAATGCGTCTTTAATAGTGTTTTGAACATTTCTACTGAGGTGGCGCCTCTAATACCTGAGGGTAGTGCATTCCAAAGCATTGGTGCCCGAATAGAGAACGCTCTAGAACCTGTGGACTTCTTTTTGGCTCGCGGAATCACTAAAAGACCAGCATTTTGTGAGCGAAGGTTTTGGGACGGAACATATGGTACCACGAGGTCAACGAGATAGGAAGGAGCTAAGCCATGCAATATTTTATAGGCAAGTAGCAGAACTTTAAAATCACATCTCAAGTGGACCGGAAGCCAATTCAAATTGGCAAGTATCGGGGTAATATGATCAAACTTTCTCGTTCTAGTCAAGAGTCTAGCTGCTGCATTTTGAACTAACTTTTAATACTAGACATGGGGAGACCCGAGAGCAAAATGTTACAATAGTCGAGGCGAGACGTAACAAACGCATGGATTAAGATTTCTGCATCACAAGTTGATAGAATTGGGCGAATTTTAGCAATGTTACGCAGATGAAAAAATGCAGTTCTAGTAATATTTTTAATGTGCATTTGAAACGACATAGTTGTGTCAAATATAACACCGAGATTTTTTGTTGAATCCTTTTGGGCAATTTATCGATACTCATAGTGGTGTCTTTGAAAAAGGTACCGATGACGCGCTGGTCCAATGATCAGCATCTCGGTTTTATCTGAGTTAAGACGCAAAAAATTGAAAGACATTCATAGTTTAATTTCGGCAAGGCATGCCTCTAATTTATAGCAATCACACGGATTCGTTATATCCAACGGCATGTATAATTGCGTATCATCAGCATAACAATGAAAACTAATGTTATATTTCCGTATAATATCACCAAGCGGTAGCATCTAGTACCAATCCCTGCGGAACTCCGCGTGTGATCTTACAAAGATCAGAAGTCGCATTGCCATGAATTACACGGTGCGTCCTCTCCGACAGATACGAATTAAACCAAGAAAGCGCTGAACCTGAAATGCCAACACAAGTTTCAAGGTGTTTTAATAATATGTTATGATCAAGTGTCAAAAGCGGCGCCAAGATCGAGTAAGAGTAATACAGTGAACCCTCGGTTATCGCGGTTAATGGGGACCGAGACCACCCGCGAAAACTGAAAATCCGCGAAGTAGTGGCGCACCTTCAAAAATGCTTAAATTATATATATATATATATATATATATATATATATATATACGGGTAGAGAGAGAGAGAGTGAAATTCATGTTATAACAAAAAAAAATTATTATTAAAACTTCTTATTTTTTTATTCCCCAGCCATTATTTTTGTATTTATTCAATTACTTATTTTTGTATTTATTTAATTACTTCGACTTTTAACTTCTGGTACGCCGTCCGGTGTGCCCTGTGAATGTTATGATCCTCCAGCAGAGCTGGAGGATTGAGCAGGACTCTCCAAACGCAGACACAAGTAGGATAACAATCCGACGCCAGGTAGTCAGTGTAGGTGGTAGTGAGTGTAATCAGTGAGTGAATGGGAATCCGGTGCGGGGCTGGTGGGCGCGTCTCGCAGCAGCTGACCGCATGGCGCGAGACGATCGCTGGAGGAACGCCCACACAGCTGAAAAAACAAAAACACACGCGGCATGACAGGCACGGATCATGCCAGTGAAATGAAAGGTGGCATTCTTCATTTATTTATTTATTCATTTATTCATTCATAACTGACAGCCTCGCGCTCCGCTCGTGCCCGGGGGGAAGAGGTGCTCCTCTTCGGCTTAACTGTGACGCGAGCATGCCCTCCTCCTCCGGAGCTTCCATTCGGTTAAACTTAGGGGCCGCTTGACACCGCCCGTGCCCGGGGAAGGTGCTCCTCTTCGGCTTAACTGTCACGCGAGCATGCCCTCCTCCTCCGTAGCTTCCATTCGGTAAAACCTGATTGGAAAGGTTCAAATTGATTATTACTAGTCATATATTCATTAAGTGTCAGGTTCGCCAATTTGACATATCGTGTTCGAAAGCTAAAAGGAGAGACAGACAGCTCAAGTGGAGACAGAAAGGTTAACAAAGTTTATTTGGCAACTTCATCTTCCTTCTGTTCCTCGATGCTTTTCACACATTCCCTTTTATAACATCGGGGAATCAGATTACACTCAAGGGTGGTACAGTTCGTCTTCTCAAAAGCTGGTTTGGTCCGGTTCATCATTGGTGTGTCGTCGTGGGTCGCAGCTGACTTTGACGTCAGCATCTCTTATCAGGACCTAGCACGATGTTGCTTGCTTCAGACTCACTTCTGAAGAAGTGCCACCGCCCTTCTTTTCAACATGATATGTGCACCATGTATTGAAATAAAGTTGCGTCATGGCAAATGTATAATAACCTCCAAATATTATTCTAACATTCCCCCCTGTTTATTCTACATTTGCCCCAAATATTATCATCAATGGAATTTCCAAAGATTTAATTCCATCAAATCATTAGCTTGATAGCAAATGTAAACCCCTCTATTTTTCTTTGTTTAACTTTAATGTATTTGAGCGTTTTGGATTAACGAATAGGATCTCCCAGGTAAATTCAGTCGTCGTCATCAACTTGGTCATCACTGTCTCCTCCATCACCAGCACTTCTGTAATTAATCAAAGGATATATTTCCTGTCGTTTGGAATTTTTTGGAGCGAGAGCTGTTGAGATAAGTCGGAAAAGCAAAACGCGAATGCAGGGAATACAACAACATCCATACAGTACAAGGATTGAGGTGAACATTGTTATAGAAATCATTACAGAAAATACCATATTTTTATATTTACCAAACGTTTTGTTCCACCACTCATCCCATGCAGAGGTAGTCACACCTGAGTGTTCCTTCAGCTTATGCTTCAGGGTGCGCAAGCCTGCAATGGCTCTTGTGAGGGACCCTTCCGGAGAAGTGTTGTTAGGAATGAAAGTACAACCATTGATCCCCAATCATGGCGCAAACCCCTCCTCTCTCTGCCAACAGCATGTCCACCGCGATGCGGTTTTGAAATGCCATGAGTGATGTTGCTGCCAATTGTTCTTTTGGACCAATTTTACGTCACCCCAGATGGAAGGACGACGTAGGACCAATTGTTCTTTAATAGCTATAAATCCTTCTTCAATGAAGTTCCCCAATCTTTGCACGTTATAGTGTATGTAATTTATTCGATCCACATTCTTATTCGGTGTAATCCAAAGAAGAATGGACTCGAACCCCGCTGCGATTTGATTTACCAATTTATACTCATCTGGTACGCCCCTTGGTTGGCCAATTGCATCCAAATAAGTCATATCACCATCCCTCCAGGAAGCACTTCGTCTTTTCCTGGCGTAATAATAGGGGTATTCGTCGGCTTCAACTGCCCTTTGAATATCCCTTGCTGTGGATGGAAAAATAGACACTGGTAAGAGAAGTGACACCAATGCACAAGTTCCAACTGCGTCCTTTAATGAATCAAATAATTTAGTACCCCGCACCACCACCACACATCGCTGCGTGGCAGTAGTGTACCTGCTTGGAGTACAGTTGTCTTACACCACTTGTGTTCCTGTGAGATTAACACAAGTAAAGTTAGCCACTGCCACATCGGTAGAAAAGATAGACTTATCTTTCGTTGCCTTAATCGCAGCGTACACATCATTCCAAGCAATGCAGTCCGCATTAGGTGTTAATTTCATCATTACTTCTAAAAGGCATGTTGATGGAAGAGCTGTTGGAATTACTCATAGTAATGGTCTCGGACACATGCATGAAACACAGCTTTTAGTGCAACCAAAACTACACAACACAAAATCTCAATTCTTTATCCACGCGAAAATCATGTCAACCGAGAGACCCCTAATAGGGTAGGGTTGAGATGACTTTTTACAATGCACAAGGTGTATGTTGCTTGGGGAAACTGTCCTCGTTTTGGGCTTATGTTTCCCTGACAATTGTGTCGAGCACAGATCATACAGGCTCTTCAAAAAATCTATTGAGAAAAAATTAAAACCCATATGTTGTATAAAATTGGTTTGGTTTGTCTTACCATACCATCCCTCCTGTTTGACATGTGTGTCAACATGTGTCAATATTGCGAAAAATATTTTTTGGAAGAATTGTTTGTTTTTTTTTTTTTGTTTTTTTTTTTCCTCTGAACTGACATATATGCCATTAGTCAAAGTAGCTCCTTTTTCTAGCCATAGATTTTCTCTTGCATAAGACTTTGTTGTTGTATGTCTGCAATGATGTTGCCTCGCAGAACGTTATCTATCAGCGCACACACAGCCACACCTATGAATGGCTTGGTAGCTGCTTCTCCACCTCTTTTTTTTTTTTTTCTTTTTTTTTCTTCTCTCTCTTCTCTTCGTTTTATTTTGTAAGTATTTTTGTGTACTAAGCTGACCAGTGAATTCATATTTTGTTATCCATGAGTTTAAATGTTTTACTTTTTCCGGACATTGGCTTTCTATAAATTTCTAGTCCTTACACGTCAATTGTTGTTTCGGATCCTTTTTGCTAGCTTTTTTACTGTTTGATTTCCCCATGTTTTCCTAAACTGTTCTCCAATCCCTGAACAGGCTGACAATTACTTTGTTTTAGGTAATTCCCAAGCTTCTGCTTCCCAGACAGTTGTCGGTTAAATTTCCTGTTCCAAAATGAGGTTGCAAGCCTCCATACACACTTATTCATTCACACTATTTTTCCCTTTTTGTTTATTTTTTTTTTTCCCTCGTCTTTTTTTCCCCTTATTTCTCTTTTTTTCCCCTTTCAAACGCGCGTGGAGGATATACCCCTGTTATCCCCTATCAGTGTTATAGACTATCTCTGTCTCTTCACGTAACATTGACTAGTATTCTTACGGTTTTACACAGTTTTAAAGACTTACTCTGTCTAGTCCCCACAATATCCCCACGGAATTTAACTACTTACTTGCAGAGGAGTCCGCCCTCCTGTTAACGCAGAATTTAACTACGTACCCCTTCAAATGCCCACATTTATCATACTCATTCATCACATTCGGACTTCACACACTCACCCAAGATGAGCTGAACGTCTCTCTCCGCAGCCTCCCTTCAACTTTCAGCATCCAGTAGCAAAGTCGAGGACCAGGTCCAAAAAAAGAAAGAATCCTCATCTTGTCGTGGCCACGATTGTCCCCGGTCGTCGGCTTCGCCTCTGGACGCCTCCAGTATGTTGGGTTCACGGCTCTGAAGGACCAATTTTATGTCAGGTTCGCCAATTTGACATATCGTGTTCGAAAGCTAAAAGGAGAGACAGACAGCTCAAGTGGAGACAGAAAGGTTAACAAAGTTTATTTGGCAACTTCATCTTCCTTCTGTTCCTCGATGCTTTTCACACATTCCCTTTTATAACATCGGGGAATCAGATTACACTCAAGGGTGGTACAGTTCGTCTTCTCAAAAGCTGGTTTGGTCCGGTTCATCATTGGTGTGTCGTCGTGGGTCGCAGCTGACTTTGACGTCAGCATCTCTTATCAGGACCTAGCACGATGTTGCTTGCTTCAGACTCACTTCTGAAGAAGTGCCACCGCCCTTCTTTTCAACATGATATGTGCACCATGTATTGAAATAAAGTTGCGTCATGGCAAATGTATAATAACCTCCAAATATTATTCTAACATTAAGTTTTTCAAGATTTTTGCAATAAACGGAAGATTTGAAACCGGTCTATAGTTGTTGAGACTCTCTGGGTCGAGGTTTGGTTGCTTAAGTAGCGGTCGCATAATGGCGGTCCTAAAGCTGCTGGTACTATACCCGTGGTAAGTGATAGATTAATAATATTTAAGACAGACGGTCCTAGGGTCATAAACAGTTCTTTAATTAGTTTGCCAGGAAGCGGATCGAGCACACAAGTTGTCGGTTTTGCCCCACTAACCAATTTTGTTTGGCTTTCAAGAGATACTTTTTTAAATTGAGATAAGGTTATCGGACAGTTATCAGCCCTAATGTCCCTATTAACACCATTTATGACGGAATTCAACGGAATTGTAAGAACAGTGTCTTTAATCTCATCACGAATACACTCAATCTTCTGAGTAAAGAATTGCATGAAATCGTGAGCTGAATAGGAAGAGCTATCCGAGGTTGGTTGCTGTTGCGTTAGCATTGCTACAGTAGCAAATAAATATTTAGGGTTGTTTTTATGTAAAACAATTAATCTAGAGTAATAATTAGTTTTGGCTAGATTGAGCGCTTCCTTGTATAAACTAGCGCACCATGCCTGACGGAAGACCTCCAGTTTGGTCGCACGCCATTTGCGCTCAAGCTTCCTACAAGAATCGTTTCAGTATGCGTGTTTCCTCATTAAACCACGGAGTCAGCCTCTTTGGACAAGTTTTAGTTTTTAAAGGTGCGACGGAGTCAGGCGCATTTAACAGAGCGACATTAAAGTTGTTTGTAAGATCATCAATCGTACCAATATAATTAGGAAACGAATCGGTTACTAAAGGGAGTAGCTCAGAGAGCGCAGCGGTGGTTAAGGAGCTAATGTTGCGGCTGCTATAGCTTTGATCATGGTCAGAACGATGGCAATGCGCCAAGACTTCAAATTTGATTAAGTAATGGTCAGCTATAGCACTAGTATATGGTAATACAATTATTTTTGAGGATGCTAAGCCCCGGGTTAATACCAAATCTAACGTGTTACCATTTATATGCGTTGCTTCATCTATTATTTGCATGAAACCAAACATATCAATTATTGTCCGAAACGCCACGGTAAGTGGTTCCGACGGGAGATTCATATGAATGTTGAAGTCGCCCATGATATATTATCCGCATGAGTTACCAAATCAGCCACAAATTCAGAAAATTCATCTAAAAAGCCTGAGTAAGAGCCAGGGGGACGGTAAAAAACGGCAAGATAAAACGGCAGTGCGGCCGTGGATCGCATAATGAGAACTTCAAATGTTTTGAAGGAATTGCTAGGACGAGGACTAAGTTTTAGATTAAATTCGGAAATGAGGGCTACACCCCCATCTTTCTCATCATTGCCTCTCGCAGGCAAGGGGCCAGAGACAATTACTCGACTCAGACTCATCTTTCTGGCGAGATCACAAGTCCTTGCTATGTTTTTTCTTTGTGATCTCTGATTGCTTCATCCTAGTTGTTGGAGCAGTTTTCTTTTGAGTAATGCAGTATGGCAACACCACCACTAGGGCAATTGATGACGTCAGCACTGGTTGCGTTCATCCATAAATAACAAATGCAGGACAGGTGGGGGAACGCTGGTCGGATACCGTTTTTCAACCGCACTTACTCAAGACGCATTATTTATGTACAAACTGGAAGATAGAAGATAGTATATTGTATTGATTACCGCATATGCACGGATGTTTTTGATTTGAAGTTTGGAAGACCGTAGCCATTGATTTATTTATTTGATTTACTTGACTTCACGGCATGACATCTGGACTGAAATGACTACGATTAAGACTAACCCTTGACTGTTTGACGTGACATACATAACTACACATCAACATCAAGACCAGTGAAGCCGAGCGAACGTCATCGCAACTTCAACCCATGGTGAGTGAGTGCGCGTTAAAACTTTCTTTAGCCAGCGTATCATTGAAACGGCAGTAACACTAGTGTCATTGGAGCCGACGTGTATCACTATATCTGAATAGCTAGCGTTGTTTGCACTGCGCTGGTGTCTAGGTCTCTTGCGTGCTAGCTCCATAAGATTAGCTTCAATGTCGGGTGCTCTGGCCCCAGCAATACACATTCTGTGGTTGGATTTTCAAGCTTAATGTATCGAGTAATGGAGTCACCTTTCACTAAAGTGCGGGAGCCAGGAGACCGAGGTGGAATGGAACTGCTCTGTGTCTTAACAGGCTCAACGCGATTAGCAAGCCGTTTACGGCCAATGCTAACCGGTGCTGTCCGCCACATTTACGCTTACCACATTACTCTGCTCTAGCTGGCGGACACGTCCCTCCAGCAGGGAGAGTCTTTCCATGAGAATGGTGCAAGTGTTGCATGTGGTGGTGCACGAAACCATAGTTGCGTTTACTCGCCTGGTGGATGAAAGCAGACGAACAGATGTCGCGCCGAAAGTGACGACACCCTCCACGACCGGGATTCCCACGTTGTCGTCGTGTGGAGGCTTGAGCGGCTCCCTGGAGTGCAGCCAGCATTCTGGGGGCCTGACTAAGAGGAATCCCACCCTGGTGGTCGAACCAAGCGTTAAAAACTTGCTCTCGACTACACACCTCAAAAATGGAAATGGAAGCTCAAAGAAGGAATATTCATACTGGATCGGCCGTCGCCCAGGATAACCAGGTCCGCGTTGGTGCAGTAGAGAGTCCTGCAACTTCGAAAAATACGCTAGACTCAGTTAATGATGACCTAAATGACAATGTAGTGACAGTAGGAGGAGGACTGAGGATAATCTCATTGAATGTGGAGGGTATATCGATGGCTAAGTGTGAGTTGATGGCGCAGATGCTGAGGAAGAAAGATGTACAAGTGTTGGCACTGCAGGAAACTCATCTGACTAAAGAATCGCCCCCATCGAGATACAGTATATCCAGCTTCATACCCATCACGAGAATAGATCATCAACAGTACGGAACCATGATATATGTACATGAAGACATCCCTGCCATAGACAGAGGATCCTCTATGGACGAACACAATATACACAGGTCAGAGATTGAGGTGCTGGGTACAACAGTGGTCAACATATACAAGCCTCCAAATACAAGCTGGCCAATTAGTGTCCTCCCACAATACCAACATCAATCTATAATATTAGGAGACTTCAATAGCCACCATACATCGTGGGGATACACAGAGCCCGACCCAGCTGGAATCCAGCTCAGCAACTGGGCAGAAATAAATAATCTCCACCTCCTTTACCATCCAAATGAACCAGGCACCTTCCACTCAGCACGATGGCAGAGGGAATACACACCTGACCTGACCTTCGTTACGAGGGACACAGATGGCATATCAATGCCAGCACATCGAAGAGTGCTGGGTAACTTCCCAAGGTCCCAGCACCGACCAATATTGATAAAAACAGGAATCAACATACCAGTCACACAATCTCTACCCCTGCCAAGATGGAACTTGTTGGAATTTATCTTTATATCAATGTTAGAATTTAACTTTAACCCAATGTAAACTCAAATAAGTAATCTGACTCCAATTTGCGACCTTACCCAACTCTCACTCATCCAACAATAAGCGTGCTCGTTCTGCAATAGAAAGGTATCAGGAAGCCGGCATTTTCACGCACAAAGTGGATTTATTCCCAATACAGATTTTCTACATGGCACCTGGATCTCGGGTCCCTCTCAATACAACTCTACACCTCTCTTGCCACCAGCGAATGTGTTCTACCCCCGAGTTGCCCAGTACTGATTCATACTATACAACATGCAAAAATGGCACAGACAAAGGCATCCTGGCATGATTCTATTGGCTATGTTTATTGCAGTTAACTTTAGCTCGCTCTCATTGGTCTTTCTCCTCCCGCCGAATCCCGTGGCTCCTCCTGCGTGCGATCCCCCGATGGCCGCTCCTTCCCGGAGTCATCTTGTCTCGCTCAGCACCTTCTGCTTCTAAAACATTCCATTCTTGCACAACCCCCGCAACCAGTTTCGCTTCACCAGTCACACTCTCAGCATTTTACAATATCACATTTTCATACATTGGATGCACCAACATCTAATGAACTATGTTAAGCTCAAACTCTTGTATTCCTTTAATAGTCAAATGTATGAAATCCTTTAAGTGTAACTGAAGTTTAGACCATGCTAATGACCAAACCCTCAGGATTGGAATGCAGGAAGATTGGATCACAGCTGCACCACAGGAGGTGTGAACGAGACCCCTCTGAAACAATGGACTTCCATGCCTGGATCACAAAAGTGGCTCCTAGCAGTCTACTCTTTGTTCAGTTTTTAAATTGACTGCCATTTACATTATCCTTTAAACTTTAGAAAGGCAAACTGGCAGGGTTTCGCAGAGCAAGTTGATAAGACATGCAAGCGAATCCCAGCAAAACAGGAGAATATAATTAGGTTCAATAAACTCATTCAGAGCAGTGCAAAAAAGCACATACCCCGGGGAGTCCGTAAAAGATATATACCATGCTGGACACCAGAATGTGAGGAAATATTAAAATCCTATGAGGAAACCCAGAATCCAGATACTGGAGAGAAATTGCTGGAGAGACTGCAGGAGGAGAGACAGAGAAGATGGATGGAAACGGTAGAGAGCATGGATTTCACAAGATCCAGTAGACATGCATGGAAACTGATTAAAAAACTGGACGGGGGTGGAAAAAAGAGCAAACAGTCTAACGTAGTGAGCCCTGATAGTGTTGCAATTAATATAAGAGGAAGAGGAGCTCACACCCCTGACTACAAGTTCGAAACCACCATAAAGAAAAAGTACCAGCAGCTAATCAGAGACATGCCAGAAGAAGACGGGTTCTCCCACCCAGTGAGCGAAGAGGAGGTGAAAGCAGCACTCAGAGCAACGAAGTCAGGCAAGGCAGCAGGAGTTGATGGGATCTACCCAGATATGTTGAAACACCTGGGTCCAGCTGCGATTAAATGGATGGCATCTGCTATCACTGATGCAATAAACATGGGTAGATACTGCCATCTCTGGAAAAGAGCTAGGGTCATAGCCATCTTAAAACCGGGGAAATCACCAGAAGACCCAAATAACTACAGACCAATATCCCTGCTATGCAGTATGTATAAGATAATGGAGAGGATAATCCTAACCAGAATAACACCAACCCTGGAGCTGAATATTCCTTGCCAGCAGGCAGGATTTAGAAAGCACAGAAGCACCACAGAACAGGTACTGGCTCTAACAACATTCATAGAGGCAGGATACCAAAGAAAACTAAAAAGTGGTGCCTCTATTTTAAAGGAGTGGAAGAGTTTAAACCTGGCTAGTTTTATTCGATGTCCTGCATCTTGTGTCACTGTTATTCTGTGGAATGCTGTGTGGGTGGCTGGTGAAGCTGGAAAAAGAAAGTGAAAGAATGTGAGGTTTGGGAGGTTTTAGGTCGGTGCCTGGCGCAGACAGATACCTCGAGGGGGAAGGGATGCACAAGAAACTGGACCCTCCAGCCACAAGCAGGAGGGGCCACCACTTGAAGAAAGACCAAGAGAAGCAAGCTAAAGTTAACTGCAGCATACACATAGCCAATAGAATCATGCCAGGATGCCTTTGTCTCTGTGTCATTTGCATATTGTGTCTATAAATTAATGCTGAACAGCGAAGACAAAGAGAGCTGTATTGAGAGGGACCCAAACTCAAGTTGTAGATTTGTGTGTTGGGAATAAATCCACTCGTGTGTGAAAATGCCGGCTTCCTGATACCTTTCTATTGCAGAACGAGCGCGCATATTGTTGGATGAGTGAGAGTTGGGTAAAGTCACAAATTGGAGTCAGATTATTAATTTGAGTTTACATTGGTTTAAAATTAAATTCTAACATTGATTTAAAGATAAATTCCAACAATTTATGGTGACGCCGACGCGATGCATGAGAGGTAAAAGAAGTTTGGAACTTCGAGAAAGACCACATGAGACTGGGTCTCGCATGTCCACACCAGGTGACGACCTGATAGGAGCCGCACATCCGACCGTCTTTCCTCTTTGGGCCCACAGTGACATAAGGTAAGCAGATCCTTTTCAAATTCTGCACATTGGCAACGCTAAATTATAAGAGGAAGGAGGAGCGGAACGGCATAATAAAAAGAAAAAATAAATTAAAAAAAAAAAAAAAAAAAAGTGTAACAGTGTGGACGTTAGGAGGATATAAAATCTGGGATTTACCTACTAGAATAGTTTGGAACTATTCGTGGTTAAGATACGGTATAAAATCTGGGATTTACGTATCAGGACACGGTTTAAAATCTGGGATTTACGTGTCTGTGTGGAAGCGGTGTGAATGTGAAGCCTAAATTTGTTCTGCGTATGAAGTGCTTGGGACACGCACGAGTGGATTTGGAGATGGAAAATGGGAGGAAATGTGAGGGTTTTCTTGTGTCTGGCGCTTCAGACGAGCGGGCGGAAGTCTGGTCGGAGATTAATGGTCATTATGCTCAGCTGGAATCACAGTTGATTAGTGGAATGGAAAGTAAGAAAATTAAGAAGGTGAAAGAACGGAGTCAGAAGTTGTTTCTGAAATTAAAAAAGGATGATTTGTTTTGCGGTGGTCCCGGAACGTGGGACATGTCGAAGTTAGCGAGGCAGTTACAGAAAAAGGAAACCAGAATGTTGGCAAATATTCGAGATATGAAGGAGGATCAGAGCCAAGCTGGATGGCGACAGCGTATTAAACTTGAGAAGGAAGTGAAGGAATTGGACAAAGATAGACGAGGCATTCACCAATTGGCAATTATTGCCACTGCGCTGGGGGCAATAAAAGAGGAAGAGAGTGTGAATGAAGTGAAAAAGAAGGATGAAGTGATTGGAAAAGTGGAAGAAAAGACGGAAGGTCGGAGAGGCATTTATCCACAGTTGCCTGACTCGCGACAGTATGTGTATGAGCCGCCGCCGTATCCGATGGCGCAAATAATGGCCCCCGTAGTCACTTTGGGCGGCAGGATGGTTTTGGATGTAGAAGATCACGATTCACGGATGACGCCAGCGACCATACAGTTGATTGAACAGGCTGTGAATAATGAAAGGAAGAGAGTGCGCGGAGAGCAGCAGGGGAATGTGAAGTCGCCCGTGCTGACGTCAGGGGCAGCGCTCGCAGGAGGTGGGGGCACCCCGAGTGCCGGGAGTGAGAGAAATTCGAAACCACTGATGAAGGAGGCGTCGCGAAAGTTGTTGGAAGGACACAGGGTGCAAAGTGAGGAAAGAGAGATGTTAGAGGGAGTGATGACGGGGACACGGAAACATGGGCAGGCAATGCCCAGTGACGCAGATCCCCGCGAGGAGGAAGTGGAAAGTGATGAGGAAGCCGAGGTAGTGTTACGTGAACAGCGGCAGATGCTCAGAGCGTTGAGTGAAGGAGAGAGGCTGGGCGATAAAGAGGAGAGCATGTCCAGGGCTGAGCGAGGCTATAATACACGCAGTAAAGATAAGCTGATGGCACAGCAGGAGCAGCCTCAAACAATGGCACCCCTAGTGGTGACTCACGCTGGCCGTCACTATGAGCCTCTGGTGCTTCGGGATGTGGCTGCATTGGTGGAAAAATTGCCTCCGCTGCATAAAGGGGCACGAGCCTGGATTACTAAATTCTTAGCCGCCATGTCAGGACAGGGAGTAGCATTGGGAGATTTTAGACAAGCCATTTTGGGATCGTGTTCCCTGATTCAATTACAGAATATTGAGGGGGCAGCTGGCACCCGCCAGCTGGGGAGAGAAACCCCCTTGGCTGAGACTTCTGAGGCGTTGTTTCGGGAGCTGAGGGCGGCCTTTCCCTCCCCAGTGGATGTGGCGCCAACAATTTTTAATTACGGAAAAGATGTGACTCCCGAGCAACATTATGCTCAGGCATTGGAGCTGTGGATTGAGACCACAGGTAAACACCCAGGCAACTATCCTGAAGCTGAAATGATGTTCAGGACGGCGATGCTGAACGGCCTCCCAAATGAGGTGCAGGCGATTTTGAGAATTGATCCGGACATTTTGGTTTGTCCGGAACCGAGATTTAAGAGGCATTTGATACACCATTGCCGCATCTACATGGAAAAAGCAAATAAAGATCAAAAGGAATCTGACGCTCTGGCGACTAGTTTGGTTAAACTACAGTTGGCAAAGTTGCATGGTGAGGCAAAACAAGAAAAGGTGAAACAAAAACAGATGTATCAAACTCCAGTGGGGGCTGAACGGCGCCAAGGTCAAGGGTTCCGTGGTAGATACAGAGGGCGTGGTCGTGGCGCCCCCCCAGGCCGGGGGCGGAATGGGTTCGCTCCAGGGACTTGCTTCAACTGCGGGTCCCTTGACCACTGGGCACGTGATTGTCATGGCAACCCACCACCAGGGGTGAAGCAGCAGAACCAGCAAGCAGGGCCACCACACCAAGGGGTACCGCAGCAGCCCCGCCCGTGGCCACAGCCGAATCCAAGGGGTCAGTATTTCCAAGCTGACCAGTGGTACGGCCCAGACGAATAGGGGGGCCTGGGAAGCTCGGGAAGCACTGGCCAGGCAGAGCCAATGCTTCAGTTGACAGTGGCGGACACTCCAGTCCAGATGTTGGTGGACACTGGAGCAACACATTCATCAATCAACATGCCACTGCCAAGTACAGCGTTGTCGAGGCGAGTTACAACGTTAGTCGGCTTCTCGGGACGTCCTCAGACTCTGCCCTTTACTCGGCCACTGAAAACGGAAATTACAAACACTGGACAGAGACTATATCATTCATATGTTCATGCAATGGACACACCCATCAATTTAATGGGCAGAGACATGTTGTCAGCATTGAGAGCCCAGATATTGTGCGGCGAGAAGGGACTTACAGTGACATTTCCTGACGGACAGGTACTGGAATGCTTCCAGCCTGTGACACCTAGGGGTCAGTGGTTGATGGCACCACTCCCCACAGTACCTGAAACGGCACGGATCTACTGGGCTAGATTGAATCCTGAGACTCCACTTGGGGGAGGTGTCTACTCCACATACCTCTTGTGGAAACCGTGGATCCAGACATTGGCACCGTACCACCCCCCACTGGATCCATTGCACTGCACTCTATATTATGATAGAGGATCAGATGACATATATAGAGATGCGTTCGAAGAAATTGAGGGGGATGGTTGGATATTGCGCGCACCATGCATCTTTGTGGGCCCCGAGGGGGTGGCAGCATATGTGCAGTTGTCGCCGGAGCAAGAGCAATGGTATCGAATGAGTGAGGAAGGTTTGCCTCACGTGTCACTAGCTGTGTCGCCAGGCCATGATCCCCGCCAATTGGGGCCCATGGTGAAACGATTAACACAACAACATGACTGGATGATGACTGAAATTCTAGATGTGTGGCACTCAGCTGCAACCAAAAGTTACAGGATAATGGCAAAAATGGTAGATAAGTCAGACCTTGAATTGGTATTCTTGGACCGCCATCATGGGCGGGAACAGACGGACCATGAGTCCGCACAGGCAATGTTGGATCAAATGCCACAGACCGTGTGGTCACAGGGTCCATTTGATGTTGGTTTTTGTCGGACGGTTCAGCCAATCCAATTGGAAGTTGACTGCTCCATTCCGGTTCGCCGTCCTCAATATCGATGGCCGAAGGAAGCAGACAAAGGAATGGAGGACACAGCGGCAGGATTGTGGGATGCGGGGGTGTTGGAAACGTCGGCGTCCTCTTGGAACACACCTCTGAGGCCGGTCCAGAAGGCTGATGGGGTGACATGGAGGATGGCCCACGATTTGCGGCCAGTGAATGACATCACTATAACTCCAGTTTTGCCAGTTCCTGACCCCCATCGCATCCTGTCCTCCCTGGACCCGCAGAAACAGTGGTATACGGTAATTGATTTGGCGAATGCATATTTCTGTTTACCGCTGGCTGAATCAATACGACACGTGTTTGCATTTTCTTACAAAGGGGTGAAATTGCAGTACAAAAGACTCCCTCAGGGCTTTAAGAATTCGCCAGGAATTTTTAATCAGGTCTTGAAGGACTTGTTATTTTCATGTGCGCTACCCCAAGGCTCAGTGCTCCTGCAGTATGTGGACGATCTCCTCATTGCGGTCGAAACATCCGACCAGTGTGTGGAAGCCACACGAGCAGTGCTGTTGAAGCTTGCTGACCTGGGCTTCAAAGTGTCAAGGAAAAAGTTACAGTGCTGTCGTAAGTCTGTGATTTTTCTGGGGCGTGTCATCACCCCAGCCGGCTTGGCTATGTCCCCAAATCACCGCAGCTCCATCCTGCAACACCCACGTCCACACACAGTGCAGGACATGTTGTCTTTCTTGGGATTGTGTGGCTACAGCCGAGCATACATCCCATGTTATGTGGATAAAACAGCAGGCTTGCGGGCCCTGGTCAAACAACAAGGGGTCCGAAATTTGAAGGCCACATTGCAGTGGACCCCTGAGGATGATGCATTGTTTGTGCAATTAATTCAGGAATTAGCATCAGCAGCAGCTTTGGCCACTCCAGATTACACTAAGGTGTTTTATTTAGACGTTGCGAGCAGTGAGAAAACAGTGAATGCGGCATTGTACCAAAGACATGGAACAGACAGGGCAGTTTTATTGTATTGTAGTGTGCCATTAGACGGAATTGAACAGAAACAAGCAGACTGTGTTAGGTACGCAGCAGGCCTGGCAAAGGTCCTACAGAAAACAGCTCATGTGGTCATGGGGTATCCCGTCCAGGTGTTGACAGATCATGGGGTGTCAGCTTTTGTAGCATCGGTGGCATTTACATTGACACCCCTGCGACAAACACGGATGATGAAAACATTGATGGCACCAAACGTTACTTATGTGCATGATGGTGTGAACATGGCTAATCACCTCCTGGAAGGGGCACATGAGTGCGCTCTGAAAGTACAGAAAGATCAGAAGGTCCGTGAGGACTTGTATGCGGAACCATTGGAAGGTGGACGGGTTATGTTCACCGATGGGTGTTGTTGGCGTGCCAAGGATGGGACACTCCACGCGGCCGCGGCAGTGGTGGAGTGGAAAGGTTCTTTCTTCCTCCCAGTGACAGCTCAGAAGTTGACAATAAAACCCTCCGCCCAGGCGGCAGAGGTGTTGGCGCTGGTGTTGGCCTTGGAACAGTGTCCAGGACAGCAATTAACTGTATATACTGATTCGGCATATGCAGCGTCAGCTGCCCTGATTGACCTAAAGGGGTGGTTGCACAATGGCTGGCTAACAGCGAAAGGCAAAGAAATTGCTCATAGAACTTTGATGGAGCGATTGTATGAAGCAATTAAGGGTCCACACGAATTGGCGATTGTAAAGGTCCCGGGACACTCAAAGGCCAACACCATGGTGGCGAAAGGTAATGAGAGGGCGGATGCTCTCGCGAAAGAGGTGGCTGGATACACCCCTCAGGGCGGGATGATGTTAACAACCCCAGCTGTGGTCTGGGATGGGGAACCCCCGGATCTTCCAGTGGCACCCGAAGTGGCACTGGAGGATATTATGGATGCACAAGGTAAGTCGTCGCCGGAACAAAAATAAATGTGGATCGCATCTAAGGCGGTCAGGCGGGTGGGTCCCAGGGGCCAGCCGGTCCTCCCTGAAGGGCAACTCATGACCTCAGTGTTGGCTGAGGCCCATACAGTGGCACATGTGGGGCCTCAGGCAATGCTTCCAAAACTTCGTCAGTGGTGGCATCCAAGGTTACAGGAGGTGGTCTGGCAGTTTGTGGCGGCTTGTGAACTATGTCAAACATTTAATGCACGACCGACATTAAAACCCAAGCCAGGGGCGTTCTCCCCTGTGGCCTGGCCTGGAGCAGAAATTGTAATTGATTTCACGGACATGATTGACAGGGTGAACGGGAAGCGGTTCCTTCTGGTCATTGTGGATTCTTATTCACGCTGGCCGGAGGCGTATCCGTGTGCAAAGGAAGATACCACGTCAGTCCTTAAAGCTTTGGTAAATCATTATATTCCGACACATGGTTTCCCTGCTTTAATCAGATCTGATAATGGGACACATTTTAACAACAAAGCGCTGGCTAAAGTGGAGGCGCTGTTGGGGCTGAAGCATCGCTTTGGGTGTGTCTACCACCCCCAGAGCCAAGGCAAAGTTGAAAGGTTTAACAGGAATTTGAAAGAAAAATTGGCTAAGATCATGGCTCAAACAAAAATGACGTGGTTGCAAGCTTTGCCCCTAGCCCTGTTGGTCGTCCGCCAAACTGTTCACAAAATAACAGGTTTTGCGCCATTCGAACTATTAACTGGTCGCTTAATGCCAGGGCCTGCCTCCAGATACGAATCCTGGAAATTCGGTTATGCGGATGACTGGGCATTGGTAACCCAAGACAGGGATTTTGGTACAATCAAGAGAACATTATCGCTGGACATAGCGTTGCTCTCAAATTACTTTAAAAGATGGTACCTAAGAATGAACAGAACCAAGACAGTGGTAACAACATTCCATCTAACCAACCAGCAAGCTAATTACAAGCTAAGGGTGGAAATAGAGGGGGGAAACCTGCCGGTGGATTGTGAACCAAAATATCTAGGGGTAACTCTAGACAGAACTCTCACCTACAGGAAACACCTAGAAAATACAGCCCAGAAGCTGAAATCAAGAGTGGCACTAATCCGTAAACTTACGGGAACAGGTTGGGGTGCCAACCAAAACGTTCTACGGACGTCAGTCATGGCACTGTGCTACAGCGTGGCTGAATATTGCAGCCCCGTATGGGGCCGGTGTGCACATACATCCAAAGTTGATGTCCAGCTGAATGAAGCAATGAGACTGATATCGGGCGCCATACGTTCTACTCCTATAAACTGGCTTCCAACAATGTGCAACATTGAACCTCCAGCAGTTAGAAGAGAGCAGGCAACACAGATCATGCAAAAAAATATATTGGCACTCCCGGAGGAGGCTCCCCTGTGTCGGGCCCTAGCACACAACCCAGGAGGGCACCGCCTGAGATCCAGAAGACCCTTCAGCCAAGAACGGGAATCAGAGCACACGTCAGCAGATAGGTGGCGCGACCTATGGAGAGGAAATGTACCTGTTGGAGGCGAGAGAATTGGAGACCCCACTGAGAAGCTCCCAGGCTACAATGGAACCAGCAGGAGAGAGTGGACATCCTACAACAGGATCCTTTGCAAACGTACAGCCCAAAATTTGCAAAGATGGGGGGCAGTGGCTACGCAAGCATGCCCCTGGTGTAACCATGAGTGTCAAAATATGGACCATCTGATTATAGACTGCCCTTATACATCGATAGAGGGAGGGTATGATACGGTATTCCAGTGTGGAGATGAATTCAAGGCATGGCTTTCAGGGATGAGACAGGAGGTGTGAAAACCACACGAAACTACTACTAGTGACGTCACGGGTTGCGTCTCCTCAGAGTTCGTTCGTGCCTCAGCTTGGTTGATACATTACCAACACATACCTGTCAGGGCACAATAGTGATATTCAGAAAACGTTCTCGGTGCACAGCCTCTCTTGCGTCATCGCTAACTGACTGTTCTTCCACGGTCGTTCACCATCTCCATATGAGACTGTCAAGTTTGGTGAGTTTTCGTGTATGTTTAGGGGGTCAAAAATGCGATCGAACGATCGGAAAATAGAAAAAAAATAATAACTAGCGCTGCGAGCTGCGATAAAGGGCCCTCGCAGCCCTGGCAACGTTGGGGTACCGGCACGTTGGAAATGTGAAATATTTACGAGAAAAAACGTGAGGAATCCTCACAAGGAATTTTTGTGGAGTTAAAGTTCAAGCAGTTTTTGTTGTCAAAGCCTCGTCCATGTTTGAAGTAAGTCCAAAATGGCTGACTTCCTGTCAATTTAGAAAGTGGCTCCCAGACACTTCTTATTCTGTCTTGGCTTTATACATGCATCATCAAATTTTCAAAAAGTTTGAAGAAACACAGATCCGGGGCTGTTTTTTTTTTCAAATGTTCAAGGGGGCGATACGAGCCATTTAAAAAAAATTAAACAACAAACTAATAAAATATTGATGAATTTGCCAGGCCTGATTTTTCATTTAAATTTCGAACCTCAAAATAAGCAAACTTGTTAACCTACTCTGAGAAAAATATCAACAAAAATAACTTGTATTTGCTTTAACCAGTAAGTGGCACTACCACTACGATGAAAAATAAGTTGGTAGATGTCTTCAGGGTTGGACTATCCTTAAATTTGAAAATATTATAGAAGTTAGGATCATCTGATTCATGTTACGGTAGCTTTTGTTGCCACAGAGATTAATAAATTTCTGCAGCACCGTAATGGCTACGCCCTTTGCTGAAAAGTCACAAAATTCAGCATAGACTAAGATCAACGTCTTGAGGCTGTTCTGACAAATGTTCATTCGGCTTCCTGAAAAGGGATCCGTGCAGCATATTAAAATGTAAAAAAAAAATATTGTTTTGAAACCATGAGGTGGACCTGTGTGTATAACAGTATAATAATATATAGATGTCTTCAGGTCGGGACGTTTTATGTACAGGGTAAGTTTGGGATTTTTTTAGAGCATGAGCAGGGGAGTTTTTAAGCATTTAGTCCATTGTGGTGAACCGCCCCCATTTAAGTAAATTCAAAATGGCCGACTTCCTGTAAAACCTAGCGCATGGCTCCAAGAGACTTTTTTGTAGGTCTTGGCCTTATACATACTCCATCGAATTTACAAAAAGTAGGTGAATCACTCAACCAGGGCTGATGTTTTTGAATATTTCTAGAGGGCCATGGCAAGCCATTTTAAAAAAGCTGCACATTCCATTCCGCAGGATTGCTATGGACATTGTGGGTCCTTTGACAAAAAGCAGTGGTGTAGTGTGTGACAACGCCACACGTTTCCCAGAGGCATTTCCATTGCGCACAATCACTGCTCCGGCAGTACTTTGTGCCTTGGTGCAACTCCTTTCCAGAGTTGGCATACCAGATGAGATTCTAACAGACCAGGGAACCAATTTCACTTCAAGGTTAATGCAACTGTTCAACAAACAACTGGGCATCTCCGCCATCAAAACCACTCCATACCACCCATAGACTGATGGACTAGTGGAAAGGTTCAATCAGACCTTAAAGAAGATGCTCCAGAAATTTGTGGATGATACTGGAAAAGACTGGGACCGGTGGCTGCCCTTTTTGCTGTTTGCCTATCGCGAAGTTCCTCAGGCGTCAACAGGTTTCTCTCCCTTTGAACTCTTGCATGCTTGGGAGGTTCAGGGGCCATTGGACTTGCTCCGAAAGGCCTAGGAGGCACCTTCCACCACGTGAAGTGATCGGGGGGTGGTGAAATTTGTGCTGGAAATGAGGGAGAGACTGGCCAGGTACCAGTAGGAGGCAGAGGTCAACCTGCGGGAGGCCCAGAAAAGCCAGAAGACCTGGTATGACCAGCAAGCTCGCCACCGGGAGTTTAAACCCGGCCAAAAAGTATTGCGGCTTCTCCCCACATGCAACAACAAGCTTTTAGTAAAGTGGCAGGGGCCATATGAGGTCACCCGGAAGATGGGTCCAGTGACCTATGAGATTTTCCATCCGGAGAAGAAAAAAAATAAACAAACTTATCATGTGAACCTCCTCAAAGAGTGGAAGGAGCGTTCAAACCAGGCTCCAAAGGAGGTCATACTCGCGCGGAAGGTGGAGGAGGACGACGACGACGACAAGGACGAGGACGACGACAATGATGATGATGATGATGATGATGACGAGGCAGAGCTGGAGTCCTCGACGACGACAGATGCGCCTGCACTAGCACGTCGGAAACCCAAGCAAGTCACAGAGATGTGCTTAATTTTCAAGACGGTGCCTTCTCTTTTTTCCGCCAGCCCAGGGAAGACGACGGTGGTAGAACACGTCATTCGTCTCAAAGAAGGATTACCAATTCGTCAGCGCCCCTACCGAGTTCCGCAACACTTGGTGGAGAGACTAACCAAGGAGCTCCAGGAAATGCTGAAGCTTGGAGTCATTGAGCCTTCCAAGTCGGAGTGGTGCAGTCCGGTGGTTATCATCTCCAAGAAAGATGTGTGCTGATTTAGAAAGAGAGTGAAAGACGTTTAAGAGAAGAAGCAGAAAGTACTTAATATGGAGATAAAGAAAGACGAAGAAACAGGAGCGAGAAAAAAAGGAGGAAATGCACCAGCCGAGGATCAAAGAGACAGTGACAGTGAAAAAGGAAGTCAGGGTGAGAGAGCTGAGGAGGAGGGCCAGCGAGAAAAGGAGCCGGGATTGCCTCAACAAGTGGACAACAGCGCCCTGGGAAGCCTGCCACAAGAGATGAATGCAAAGCGGCCTGCCAAACAATCACACCAATCCAAGATAATATGCGTAAATGGGCTGCGGGCCTCACGACCACCCCGTCAGCACCGATCTTCTACCAAGGACGTGGAAGAGGAAGAGGACACCTGCCAACAAAAGACGACGTCTGCTACAACTGTAGGAAACATGGCCACTTTGCTCGAAACTGCCGTCAACCACACAGGAAAACCGATTACAATTTACACAGACAGAATCAAGTTTGATAAGAAATTTGTGATTTGTCAGGACCAGTCGTGAAAGCAACGGAGGATCACGTGACGTAAAAAACAAACAAAAAAAGCAAGTGGAGAAGCAGTTCTACATCAACGTGCGTTTTACTTATTAGGCCGTGATACACTGACACAATTGGACCTTAATATCAGAGTCAATAAGCAAGGGCGAATTCAAACAAACGTCAAAACTTTAAAAGGGCACATTATTATCGGTTGCTACATTTGGAAGAACAAAATAGGACGTCAATAAATTATTAGAAGTAGCTCACAATAGAGTCTGTTTGGGCGATGACGTGCAACACATGGTTAGTCTGCAAGGGACTATCAGATACAATGTATCAAAAGTAAGTGACTTACTGAGGCCTCATTTCGATTAAAAAAGGGCGCATTGTCAGTGATAAGCAAAAAGAAAAAACTGTGCCAAAGCCTTAAAAGAAATAAAAGAGAAGTAAATGATGTCTTTGAAAGAAGTGTGCAATTATTGTCGGGCATGGATTGCAAATTACTCAGAATACTCAAGAATACAAGATGGCGGCGCGCATAGACGCAGCGGCTAACGGCTCTCCCTCCCGCACTAACTATTCTCTTATTTATCAAATTTATATATTTGTCTGAATTATTGTTGTATTGCACTGGAGAGGGGAACTCTCTAATCTCGTTGCACACTTGAGTACAATGACAAAGGGATTTCTGATTTCTGAAATTACCATTGCTGGACATCATTTATGACAAGCCAATGACAAAAAATAGTTTGAACACTTGCGGCTGACAAAGCTTTTGAACTTGTCACGCATGAAATCATTGATTACAATGTATTAGCATTACCAACTTGATATTTAATTGATAAATTGAGTCATGGGAACTCCCATGTCTCAACAGGGGGGGGATGATGATTGATATCCATAGTATGATGATTGATATGATTGATATCCATAGTATGATGATTGATAGCCAGAGTACAGGACATTTGCTGTACCACAAGTTCTACAAATTAAAAAAAAAATTAAAATAAAAAAATTGTAGGTCATGTCTAGTGTGTAGTAAACATAATGTTCAAGGGAAGATGAGACCAAAAAGAAGATTGTATTGACAAAGCATCTTAACGCACTACCAAATTACTATGAGCCATTTGAGCAAACAGTGACTGCAAAAAATGACTTCATTAGCCTGGGTTACTGAAGGAACCAGGGCAAAGTGAATCCATTTGTATATTAATCACAACAATTGGATCCCGTGGCGAGAGCCACGTCAGAGTGTGATCAAGCAGTCCTGACCGCTGCTTTAAGGAATCCAAAAATGACATCCTTGTCCACCACATTCACATTGCACGGCGACCTAATTGTCACAGGGACACATTACACTGATAAGGTGGGGTGCGCTCTGCGTCATTTTTTCCCGCACCAGTAGAACATGCCTCACGACTGTGGAGGCCGCATCCAAATTGCCACCAAGCCGCGACCTGACCTTTTGGACACTTTTCTCCCGACTGGAGAGACATTTTTATTAGGATTGCAAATTGAAATTTAGTTTCAAGGGATATTAAAATCTGTATGTTCAGGACAAGCAGCAGAATGTTTTGCACTGATTCAGGCTTGTAAGACACAAAACCAGGTGCACATTCCAGACTGATAAGAAGTAGAAGCGTTTGAGAACCAAGGTCACAAAACAGATAACTTGTTAGAGAGAAATTGTTAGAATAAGCAGGAAGAGCGTAGGCGGGTGTGAGAAAGTGAAAGTTTGAACAGCAAATCAACTTGACAATTTGATCTCACACCAGGAAAAATGCACCACTATTTGAACGCACACATTGGGATAACAAAGGTGCAAACATTGCTGAGGACAGGTTCCGCAAATTGGTAGATGGCAAATCCTGGCTGCCTAATTCATTGGTTGAAAGGAGTAACAAGAGTGACACATGAGCGTAGCTTGGTTCCTCTCTGGCCTTGGCCATTTCAATAAGCTCGCCCAAAAGGCGTCAGGACATTTAAACCTGACAGTGGCACTACCACTACGATCAAAAATAAGTTGCTAGAGGTCTCAACGGCTGGAATATCCTCAAATGTGAAAAATTTCAAGAAGATGGGATCATCTGAGTCATGTTGCCGGAGCTTTTGTTTCCACGGTGAATAATCAGACTTTGCAACACCGTTAAAGCCACGCTCTTTGACAAAAAGTCACAAAATTTGGTATGGGGTAAGATCAATTTCTTGAGTCTGTTCTGACCAATTTTGAGCCGAATTTGTTTAAAGGGCTCCGTGCAGTACGTTAAATTGTAAAAAATAAATTTTTTGTCACCACTAGGTGGCGCAAGGTGTATAACTGAATACAAACATGTAGATGTCTTCGGCTACCGACTCTTTATGTACCTGTGATGTTTTGTATTTTTAGCAGCTTGTGCAGGGGAGTTATCAAGCATTTTGTCCATTGCGGCGAAGGAAATATTCAACGAAAACTTTGAAGCCCCGCCCCCGTCATATAGTATTTCGGAAACTAAAGATTTTTGTCCCAGTGTTTGTCCCAGGTCTTAAAATGGTACAGCCGGAATTGTAAGGCAATCGGATGAACCCTGTAGCATCAGGGTGCAAAAGAATGACCCCTGTAAACGTGCAAAAATGGGCGAAAGTTGGACTTTCAAAAATTCATAACTCACTTTCTGTTCATTATAGACTATTGTCATCAAAGAAAGTATTTGTACATCTCGTGGTACTACACGTGCCTGGCAATTTTCGGAGGCCTACGTCAAACGGGCCAGTTTTTCCTTTGATGTTTCCCACTCTAGTTGGAGCTAGAGAGCCATTTTGTTTGCGTCGTTTATGACGACGCAAAAATATCAAATTTTTCGCCATGCCCGATGAGACTGCCAAGTTTGGCGAGTTTTGTTGGAAATGTTAAATATTTACGAGAAATAACGTGAGGAACCTTCAAGAGAAATTTTTGCGTTGTTAAATTTAGAGCAGCTTTTGTTGTCAAAGCGTCATCGATGTTTTAAGTAAATTCAAAATGGCCAACTTCCTGTGCAATTTAGCTCATGGCTCCAAGAGAATATTTTGTAGGTCTTGGCCTTATAAATACTCCACAAAATTTTCAAAAACCTAGGTATCACACTCAACCAACTGCTTTTTTGAAAATTTCTAGAGGGCGATAGAGAGCCATTTTTTAAAAGCTGCATGAGAAACTAATAAAATATTGATGGTTTTGCCAGGCCTGATGTGTATGCAAAGTTTCATGAGTTTTCATGAATATTTAGAACCTCAAAATAAGCCTAAGTTTATTAGCAAACTATGCAAAGCCACACCCACAGCATTTCACAAAAAATGATACATTTCGTATTGCGACATCCGGAAGGGCTAAACATTCATCCGAGCAAATATGAGTTAGACCTTATTAACCTGCTCGGAGAAAAACATCAACAAAAATAACCTGTATTTGATTTTAACAGTTGGTGGCGCTACCACTACGATTAAGAATTAGTTTGTCGATGTCTTCAGGGTTGGGCTCTCCTCAAATGTGAAAAAATTTGAGATGATAGCATGATCTGAGTGATGTTACAGGAACTTGTGTTGCCAAAGAGAAAAATCAGACAATGCGGCACCGTCGTGGCCACGCCCTTTGCTGAAAAGTCGCAAAATTCGGCATTGACTAAGATCAATGTCTTGAGGCTGTTCTGACAAATTTTCAGTCAGATGTGTTAAACGGGCTCCGTGCAGTACGCACCGTAACGGCCATGCCCATCGCCAAAAAGTTACAAAATTTGGCAGAGAGTTCAATGTCTAGAGGTGCTTGTGACAAAAAATATAGTCAGATTCGTCAAAAGGGCTCCGTGTAAAAAAAAAAAAAAAAAGATTTATTCCACTAGGTGGCGCTATGTGTATAACAGAATAAGAACATATAGATGTCTTCAGGTCCGCGTTTGACGTACAGGTGAAGTTTTGGATTTTTTGGAGCATGTGCAGGGGAGTTATTAAGCATTTTGTCCATTGTGGTGACACGCCCCCTTTGAAGTTAATTCAAAATGGCCGACTTCCTGTGCTATTTCGCTCATGGCTCCAAGAGACTTTTTTGAAGGTCTTGGCCTTATACAATCAACATAAATTTTTCAAAAAGCTAGGTGAAACACACAACCGGGGCTGCTCTTTTGAAAATTTCTAGAGGGCGATAGAGAGCCATTTTTAAAAAAACTGCACGAGAAACTAATGAAATATTCATGATTTTGTCAGGCCTGATGTGTGTGCAAAGTTCCATGAGTTTTCGTTCATATTTAGAACCTCAAAATACGTGTTGTTTTATTGGTGATATGTGCGATGCCACGCCCACAGCTTTTCACAAAAAATAACGAATTTCGTATTGTGACATCCTGAAGGACGAAACACTCAGCCGAGCAAATATGAGGGCGATCTTGTTAACCTGCTCAGAGAAAAACATCAACAAAAATAATTTGTATTTGCTTTGACCAGTTGGTGGCGCTACTACTACAATCAAACATTAGTTGGTAGATGACTTCAGGGCTGCAATATCCTTAAATGTGAAAATTTTCGAGAAGATAGGATCATCTGAGTCATCTTGCCGGAACTTTTGTTTCCACGGTGAATAATCAGACTTTGCGGCACCGTAATAGCCACGCCCAACGAAGCAAAGTCACAAAAATAGGGATAGAGTAAGATCAATGTCTAAAGTCATTTTTGGCCAATTTTCAATCAGATTCGTTAAAAGGGCACCGTGCAGTACGTCAAAATGTAAAAAATTATAATTTTTGTCACCACTGGGTGGTGCAAGGTGTAGAACTGAATATAAACATATAGATGTCTTCAGGTACCGACTCTTTATGTACATGTGAAGTTTTGGATTTTTAGCAGCATGTGCAGGAGAGTTATTAAGCATTTTGTCCATTGCGGCGAAGGAAATCTTAAGTGAAAACTTTGAAGCCCCGCCCCCGTCATATAGTATTTCGGAAACAAAAAATTTTAGCCCCAGTGTTTGTCCCAGGTCTTAAGATGCTACAGACAGAACTTTAAGGTAATCAGATGAAGCCTTTAGGATCAGGGTGCAAAAGAATGACCCCTGTAAACATGCAAAAAAGGGCAAAAGTCGGACTTTCAAAAATTCATAACTCACTTCCTGTTCATATTAAACGTTAAAATATCAAATTTTTCGCCATGCCCGATGAGACAGCCAAGTTTGGTGAGTTTTTGTGCATGTTTCGGGGGTCAAAAATGCGATCGAACAATCGGAAAAATAATAATAATAATAATTTCTACAAAAACAATAGGGACTTCGCAGCGGTCGCTGCTCAGGCCCTAATAATAATAATAATAATAATAATAATAAAAGTAATAATATTTTCTACAAAAACAATAGGGACCTCGCCGCGGTCGCTGCTCGGGCCCCAATAATAATTTCTACACAAAGTCCATTGTGGTGACCCGCCCCCTTTTAAGTAAATTCAAAATGGCCGACTTCCTGTAAAACCTAGCTCATTGCTCCAAGAGACTATTTTGTAGGTCTTGGTCTTATACATACAGTGAACCCTCGCTACTTCGCGGTTCACCTTTCGCGGGTTCAGTGCTTCGCGGGTCTAAAAAATATTCGGGGGCATTGTAGTTTCGCCGAGCGACACAACGGGGCGCTGGAGCGGTTAGACGGCCGGCGTGCGCCGAAGAAGAGCGTGGGCGAAGAGGAGAGTGGACGAAGAAGAGCACGTTCCCCCGGACACGATCGGTGGCGACGTTTCGCGCGGTTCGGACCGTACCAGAGCTCCGGCCAGCGTGCGTGGCAGTTAAGCCGAAGAGGAGCACCTTCCCCGGGCACGGGCGGTTCCAAGCGGCCCCTAAGTTTAACCGAATGGAAGCTCCGGAGGAGGAGGGCATGCTCGCGTCACAGTAAGCCGAAGAGGAGCACCTTCCCCGGGCACGGGCGGTGCCAAGCGGCCCCTAAGTTTAACCGAATGGAAGCTCCGGGGGAGGAGGGCGGGCGTGTGTCACAGTTAAGCCAAATTGGAGCACCTCTTCTGCCCGGGCACGAGCGGAGCGCGAGGCTGTCAGTTATGAATGAATAAATGAATAAATAAATAAAGAATGCCACCTTTCATTTCACAGGGCACACCGGACGGCGTACCAGCAGGTAAAAGTCGGAGTAATTAAGTAAATACAAAAAGAATGGCTGGGGAATAAAAAAAGAATACGTTTTAATAATAATTTGGTTTTTTTGTTATAACATGAATTTCACTCTCTCTCTCCCCGTATATATATATATATATATATATATATATATATATATATATATATATATATATATATATATATTTATTATATATATTGTATATTTTTTTTAAGCATTTTTGAAGGTGCGCCGCTACTTCGCGGATTTTCAGTTTTCGCGGGTGGTCTCAGTCTCTATTAACCGCGATAACCGAGGGTTCACTGTACTCCATAAAATTTACAAAAAGCGAGGTGAAACACTCAACCAGAGCTGCTTTTTTTAACATTTCTCGAGGGCCATGGCGAGCCATTTCAAAAAAGCTGCACAACTAACGTATAAAATATTGATAAATTTGCTCGGCCTGATGTGTGTGTAAAGTTTTACGAGTTGTCGTTCATATTTAGATCCTCATAATCAGCTTTGTTTTATTGCCGAACAGTGCAATGCCACTCCCACAACTTTTCACGAAAAAGGACGAATTTCGTATTGTGACATCCTCATGGCCGAAACAGTCATCCGAGCATATATGAGGGCGACCTTGTTGAGTTGCACGGAGAAAAACATCCAAGAAAATAACTTGTATTAGCTTTTACCAGTTGGTGGCGCTACTACTACGATGTAAAATAAGTTGGTAGATGTCTTCAGGGCTGAAGTATCCTCAAATGTGTACAACTTCGAGAAGATAGGATCATCTGAGTCATGTTGCCGGAGCTTTTGTTGCCACAGAGTACAATCGGACTTTTCAGCACCTTAATAGCCACGCCTTTTGCCAAAACGTCACAAAATTCGGCAGAGAGTAAGATCATTGTCTTGAGTCTTTTCTGACTAATTTTCAGTCGGATTTGTCAAAAGGGCACCGTGCAGTACGTGAAAATTAAAATAAAAACAAATTTTTGATTCCACTTGGCGGCACTGTGTGTATAACAAAATAATAACATTACGATGTCTTCAGGTCGGGACGTTTTATTTACAGGTGAAGGTTTGGATTTTTAGGAGCATGTGCAGGGGAGTTATTAAGCATTCATTTATTTGTATTAGGTTCATTTTGTCTTCTTATTATTGATATTTGACTGATTCATTAAAAGCAGACAATTATATTTTAGGTAAATTTTTTACCTGACATGTTTCGGCGAGTCTTTCGCCTTCTTCAGAGTGTCGCATGATGGTGTCTAGAGCTGATGTTCCATGAGGGTGTGACTTACCTGTCAAAAAAATGAAAAAAATCAGAGCAGTAAAAGAACAAGCACAACATGAACATTACAAATCAGCAATCACTGACCACTGCAAAAGGGAAAACCACATCATGGACCGGGAGAAGGGCAGGGTCATCCGCACAGAAGAGAACAAACAACAGCGCTGGATCAGAGAGGCCATTGAGATCTGCAGGCGAGGCATAAAAACCATGAACAGAGACAAGGGAGCCTTCATCCTCTCTACCACCTGGACCAGCATCTTGGCGGAGTGAACGGACAGCGGGGGGCGTGACTTGCCTTCATTCTTGTGACAGGTAAGTCACGCCCTCATGGAACATCAGCTGATAAAGACGGGTCACAAGACAGCATCATGTGACACTCTGAAGAAGGCGAAAGACTTTCGTATTGTGACATGCTCAAGGCCTAAACACTCATCCGAGCAAATATAAGGTAGATTTTGTTCACCTGCCCGGAGAAAAACATCAACGAAAATAATTTGTATTTGTTTTAACCAGTTGGTGGCGCTACCACTGCGATCAAAAATAAGTTGGCAGCCGTCTTCAGGGCCTGAATATCCTCAAATGTGAAAAATTTCGAGAAGATGGATCATCTGAATCATTTTGCAGGAACTTTTGTTGCCACGGAGAATAATCAGACTCTGCGGCACCGTAATAGCCACGCCCTTCGAAGGAAAGTCACAAAAATAGGGATAGAGTAAGATCAATGTCTTGAGTCTTTTCTAGCCAATTTTCAATCAGATTCGTTAAAAGGGCACCGTGCAGTACGTCAAAATGTAAAAAATGATATTGATTGGCGCAAGGTGTATAACTGAATATAAACATATAGATGTCTTCAGGTACAGACTCTTTATGTACATGTGAAGTTTTGGATTTTTAGCAGCATGTGCAGGAGAGTTATTAAGCATTTTGTCCATTGCGGCGAAGGAAATCTTAAGTGAAAACTTTGAAGCCCCGCCCCCGTCATATAGTATTTCGGAAACAAAAAATTTTAGCCCCAGTGTTTGTCCCAGGTCTTAAGATGCTACAGACAGAACTTTAAGGTAATCAGATGAAGCCTTTAGGATCAGGGTGCAAAAGAATGACCCCTGTAAACATGCAAAAAAGGGCAAAAGTCGGACTTTCAAAAATTCATAACTCACTTCCTGTTCATATTAGACGTTAAAATATCAAATTTTTCGCCATGCCCGATGAGACAGCCAAGTTTGGTGAGTTTTTGTGCATGTTTCGGGGGTCAAAAATGCGATCGAACAATCGGAAAAATAATAATAATAATAATTTCTACAAAAACAATAGGGACTTCGCAGCGGTCGCTGCTCAGGCCCTAATAATAATAATAATAATAATAATAATAAAAGTAATAATATTTTCTACAAAAACAATAGGGACCTCGCCGCGGTCGCTGCTCGGGCCCCAATAATAATTTCTACACAAAGTCCATTGTGGTGACCCGCCCCCTTTTAAGTAAATTCAAAATGGCCGACTTCCTGTAAAACCTAGCTCATTGCTCCAAGAGACTATTTTGTAGGTCTTGGTCTTATACATACAGTGAACCCTCGCTACTTCGCGGTTCACCTTTCGCGGGTTCAGTGCTTCGCGGGTCTAAAAAATATTCGGGGGCATTGTAGTTTCGCCGAGCGACACAACGGGGCG
This sequence comes from Idiotropiscis lumnitzeri, assembly GCF_059441095.1. Lineage (NCBI taxonomy): Eukaryota > Metazoa > Chordata > Actinopteri > Syngnathiformes > Syngnathidae > Idiotropiscis > Idiotropiscis lumnitzeri. Next base: position 2,539,903 of record NW_028283564.1, on the reverse strand, counting down.
CTGGAGCGGTTAGACGGCCGCCGTGCGCCGAAGAAGAGCGTGGGCGAAGAGGAGAGTGGACGAAGAAGAGCACGTTCCCCCGGACACGATCGGTGGCGACGTTTCGCGCGGTTCGGACCGTACCAGAGCTCCGGCCAGCGTGCGTGGCAGTTAAGCCGAAGAGGAGCACCTTCCCCGGGCACGGGCGGTTCCAAGCGGCCCCTAAGTTTAACCGAATGGAAGCTCCGGAGGAGGAGGGCATGCTCGCGTCACAGTAAGCCGAAGAGGAGCACCTTCCCCGGGCACGGCCGGTGCCAAGCGGCCCCTAAGTTTAACCGAATGGAAGCTCCGGGGGAGGAGGGCGGGCGTGTGTTAAGCCAAATTGAAGCACCTCTTCTGCCCGGGCACGAGCGGAGCGCGAGGCTGTCAGTTATGAATGAATAAATAAATAAAGAATGCCACCTTTCATTTCACAGGGCACACCGGACGGCGTACCAGCAGGTAAAAGTCGGAGTAATTAAATAAATACAAAAAGAATGGCTGGGGAATAAAAAAATAATACGTTTTAATAATAATTTGGTTTTTTTGTTATAACATGAATTTCACTCTCTCTCTCCCCGTATATATATATATATATATATATATATATATATATATATATATATATATATATATATATATATATATATATATATATTATTATATATATTGTATATTTTTTTTAAGCATTTTTGAAGGTGCGCCGCTACTTCGCGGATTTTCAGTTTTCGCGTGTGGTCTCGGTCCCCATTAACCGCGATAACCGAGGGTTCACTGTACTCCATAAAATTTACAAAAAGCGAGGTGAAACACTCAACCAGAGCTGCTTTTTTTAACATTTCTCGAGGGCCATGGCGAGCCATTTCAAAAAAGCTGCACAACTAACGTATAAAATATTGATAAATTTGCTCGGCCTGATGTGTGTGTAAAGTTTTACGAGTTGTCGTTCATATTTAGAACCTCATAATCAGCTTTGTTTTATTGCCGAACAGTGCAATGCCACTCCCACAACTTTTCACGAAAAAGGACGAATTTCGTATTGTGACATCCTCATGGCCGAAACAGTCATCCGAGCATATATGAGGGCGACCTTGTTGAGTTGCACGGAGAAAAACATCCAAGAAAATAACTTGTATTAGCTTTTACCAGTTGGTGGCGCTACTACTACGATGTAAAATAAGTTGGTAGATGTCTTCAGGGCTGAAGTATCCTCAAATGTGTACAACTTCGAGAAGATAGGATCATCTGAGTCATGTTGCCGGAGCTTTTGTTGCCACAGAGTACAATCGGACTTTTCAGCACCTTAATAGCCACGCCTTTTGCCAAAACGTCACAAAATTCGGCAGAGAGTAAGATCATTGTCTTGAGTCTTTTCTGACTAATTTTCAGTCGGATTCGTCAAAAGGGCACCGTGCAGTACGTGAAAATTAAAATAAAAACAAATTTTTGATTCCACTTGGCGGCACTGTGTGTATAACAAAATAATAACATTACGATGTCTTCAGGTCGGGACGTTTTATTTACAGGTGAAGGTTTGGATTTTTAGGAGCATGTGCAGGGGAGTATTAAGCATTCATTTATTTGTATTAGGTTCATTTTGTCTTCTTATTATTGATATTTGACTGATTCATTAAAAGCAGACAATTATGTTTTAGGTAAATTTTGTTTCGGCGAGTCTTTCGCCTTCTTCAGAGTGTCGCATGATGGTGTCTTGAGCTGATGTTCCATGAGGGTGTGACTTACCTGTCAAAAAAATGAAAAAAATCAGAGCAGTAAAAGAACAAGCACAACATGAACATTACAAATCAGCAATCACTGACCACTGCAAAAGGGAAAACCACATCATGGACCGGGAGAAGGGCAGGGTCATCCGCACAGAAGAGAACAAACAACAGCGCTGGATCAGAGAGGCCATTGAGATCTGCAAGCGAGGCATAAAAACCATGAACAGAGACAAGGGAGCCTTCATCCTCTCTACCACCTGGACCAGCATCTTGGCGGAGTGAACGGACAGCGGGGGGCGTGACTTGCCTTCATTCTTGTGACAGGTAAGTCACGCCCTCATGGAACATCAGCTGATAAAGACGGGTCACAAGACAGCATCATGTGACACTCTGAAGAAGGCGAAAGACTTTCGTATTGTGACATGCTCAAGGCCTAAACACTCATCCGAGCAAATATAAGGTAGATTTTGTTCACCTGCCCGGAGAAAAACATCAACGAAAATAATTTGTATTTGTTTTAACCAGTTGGTGGCGCTACCACTGCGATCAAAAATAAGTTGGCAGCCGTCTTCAGGGCCTGAATATCCTCAAATGTGAAAAATTTCGAGAAGATGGATCATCTGAATCATTTTGCAGGAACTTTTGTTGCCACGGAGAATAATCAGACTCTGCGGCACCGTAATAGCCACGCCCTTCGAAGGAAAGTCACAAAAATAGGGATAGAGTAAGATCAATGTCTTGAGTCTTTTCTAGCCAATTTTCAATCAGATTCGTTAAAAGGGCACCGTGCAGTACGTCAAAATGTAAAAAATGATATTGATTGGCGCAAGGTGTAGAACTGAATATAAACATATAGATGTCTTCAGGTACCGACTCTTTATGTACATGTGAAGTTTTGGATTTTTAGCAGCATGTGCAGGAGAGTTATTAAGCATTTTGTCCATTGCGGCGAAGGAAATCTTAAGTGAAAACTTTGAAGCCCCGCCCCCGTCATATAGTATTTCGGAAACAAAAAATTTTAGCCCCAGTGTTTGTCCCAGGTCTTAAGATGCTACAGACAGAACTTTAAGGTAATCAGATGAAGCCTTTAGGATCAGGGTGCAAAAGAATGACCCCTGTAAACATGCAAAAAAGGGCAAAAGTCGGACTTTCAAAAATTCATAACTCACTTCCTGTTCATATTAGACGTTAAAATATCAAATTTTTCGCCATGCCCGATGAGACAGCCAAGTTTGGTGAGTTTTTGTGCATGTTTCGGGGGTCAAAAATGCGATCGAACAATCGGAAAAATAATAATAATAATAATTTCTACAAAAACAATAGGGACTTCGCAGCGGTCGCTGCTCAGGCCCTAATAATAATAATAATAATAATAATAATAAAAGTAATAATATTTTCTACAAAAACAATAGGGACCTCGCCGCGGTCGCTGCTCGGGCCCCAATAATAATTTCTACACAAAGTCCATTGTGGTGACCCGCCCCCTTTTAAGTAAATTCAAAATGGCCGACTTCCTGTAAAACCTAGCTCATTGCTCCAAGAGACTATTTTGTAGGTCTTGGTCTTATACATACAGTGAACCCTCGCTACTTCGCGGTTCACCTTTCGCGGGTTCAGTGCTTCGCGGGTCTAAAAAATATTCGGGGGCATTGTAGTTTCGCCGAGCGACACAACGGGGCGCTGGAGCGGTTAGACGGCCGGCGTGCGCCGAAGAAGAGCGTGGGCGAAGAGGAGAGTGGACGAAGAAGAGCACGTTCCCCCGGACACGATCGGTGGCGACGTTTCGCGCGGTTCGGACCGTACCAGAGCTCCGGCCAGCGTGCGTGGCAGTTAAGCCGAAGAGGAGCACCTTCCCCGGGCACGGGCGGTTCCAAGCGGCCCCTAAGTTTAACCGAATGGAAGCTCCGGAGGAGGAGGGCATGCTCGCGTCACAGTAAGCCGAAGAGGAGCACCTTCCCCGGGCACGGGCGGTGCCAAGCGGCCCCTAAGTTTAACCGAATGGAAGCTCCGGGGGAGGAGGGCGGGCGTGTGTCACAGTTAAGCCAAATTGAAGCACCTCTTCTGCCCGGGCACGAGCGGAGCGCGAGGCTGTCAGTTATGAATGAATAAATGAATAAATAAATAAAGAATGCCACCTTTCATTTCACAGGGCACACCGGACGGCGTACCAGCAGGTAAAAGTCGGAGTAATTAAATAAATACAAAAAGAAATGCTGGGGAATAAAAAAATAATACGTTTTAATAATAATTTGGTTTTTTTGTTATAACATGAATTTCACTCTCTCTCTCCCCGTATATATATATATATATATATATATATATATATATATATATATATATATATATATATATATATATATATATATATATATATATTATTATATATATTGTATATTTTTTTTAACCATTTTTGAAGGTGCGCCGCTACTTCGCGGATTTTCAGTTTTCGCGTGTGGTCTCGGTCCCCATTAACCGCGATAACCGAGGGTTCACTGTACTCCATAAAATTTACAAAAAGCGAGGTGAAACACTCAACCAGAGCTGCTTTTTTTAACATTTCTCGAGGGCCATGGCGAGCCATTTCAAAAAAGCTGCACAACTAACGTATAAAATATTGATAAATTTGCTCGGCCTGATGTGTGTGTAAAGTTTTACGAGTTGTCGTTCATATTTAGAACCTCATAATCAGCTTTGTTTTATTGCCGAACAGTGCAATGCCACTCCCACAACTTTTCACGAAAAAGGACGAATTTCGTATTGTGACATCCTCATGGCCGAAACAGTCATCCGAGCATATATGAGGGCGACCTTGTTGAGTTGCACGGAGAAAAACATCCAAGAAAATAACTTGTATTAGCTTTTACCAGTTGGTGGCGCTACTACTACGATGTAAAATAAGTTGGTAGATGTCTTCAGGGCTGAAGTATCCTCAAATGTGTACAACTTCGAGAAGATAGGATCATCTGAGTCATGTTGCCGGAGCTTTTGTTGCCACAGAGTACAATCGGACTTTTCAGCACCTTAATAGCCACGCCTTTTGCCAAAACGTCACAAAATTCGGCAGAGAGTAAGATCATTGTCTTGAGTCTTTTCTGACTAATTTTCAGTCGGATTCGTCAAAAGGGCACCGTGCAGTACGTGAAAATTAAAATAAAAACAAATTTTTGATTCCACTTGGCGGCACTGTGTGTATAACAAAATAATAACATTACGATGTCTTCAGGTCGGGACGTTTTATTTACAGGTGAAGGTTTGGATTTTTAGGAGCATGTGCAGGGGAGTTATTAAGCATTCATTTATTTGTATTAGGTTCATTTTGTCTTCTTATTATTGATATTTGACTGATTCATTAAAAGCAGACAATTATGTTTTAGGTAAATTTTTTACCTGACATGTTTCGGCGAGTCTTTCGCCTTCTTCAGAGTGTCGCATGATGGTGTCTTGAGCTGATGTTCCATGAGGGTGTGACTTACCTGTCAAAAAAATGAAAAAAATCAGAGCAGTAAAAGAACAAGCACAACATGAACATTACAAATCAGCAATCACTGACCACTGCAAAAGGGAAAACCACATCATGGACCGGGAGAAGGGCAGGGTCATCCGCACAGAAGAGAACAAACAACAGCGCTGGATCAGAGAGGCCATTGAGATCTGCAAGCGAGGCATAAAAACCATGAACAGAGACAAGGGAGCCTTCATCCTCTCTACCACCTGGACCAGCATCTTGGCGGAGTGAACGGACAGCGGGGGGCGTGACTTGCCTTCATTCTTGTGACAGGTAAGTCACGCCCTCATGGAACATCAGCTGATAAAGACGGGTCACAAGACAGCATCATGTGACACTCTGAAGAAGGCGAAAGACTTTCGTATTGTGACATGCTCAAGGCCTAAACACTCATCCGAGCAAATATAAGGTAGATTTTGTTCACCTGCCCGGAGAAAAACATCAACGAAAATAATTTGTATTTGTTTTAACCAGTTGGTGGCGCTACCACTGCGATCAAAAATAAGTTGGCAGCCGTCTTCAGGGCCTGAATATCCTCAAATGTGAAAAATTTCGAGAAGATGGATCATCTGAATCATTTTGCAGGAACTTTTGTTGCCACGGAGAATAATCAGACTCTGCGGCACCGTAATAGCCACGCCCTTCGAAGGAAAGTCACAAAAATAGGGATAGAGTAAGATCAATGTCTTGAGTCTTTTCTAGCCAATTTTCAATCAGATTCGTTAAAAGGGCACCGTGCAGTACGTCAAAATGTAAAAAATGATATTGATTGGCGCAAGGTGTAGAACTGAATATAAACATATAGATGTCTTCAGGTACCGACTCTTTATGTACATGTGAAGTTTTGGATTTTTAGCAGCATGTGCAGGAGAGTTATTAAGCATTTTGTCCATTGCGGCGAAGGAAATCTTAAGTGAAAACTTTGAAGCCCCGCCCCCGTCATATAGTATTTCGGAAACAAAAAATTTTAGCCCCAGTGTTTGTCCCAGGTCTTAAGATGCTACAGACAGAACTTTAAGGTAATCAGATGAAGCCTTTAGGATCAGGGTGCAAAAGAATGACCCCTGTAAACATGCAAAAAAGGGCAAAAGTCGGACTTTCAAAAATTCATAACTCACTTCCTGTTCATATTAGACGTTAAAATATCAAATTTTTCGCCATGCCCGATGAGACTGCCAAGTTTGGTGAGTTTTTGTGCATGTTTCGGGGGTCAAAAATGCGATCGAACAATCGGAAAAATAATAATAATAATAATTTCTACAAAAACAATAGGGACTTCGCAGCGGTCGCTGCTCAGGCCCTAATAATAATAATAATAATATTAATAATAATAAAAGTAATAATATTTTCTGCAAAAACAATAGGGACCTCGCAGCCGTCGCAGCTCGGGCCCTAATAACAATTTCTAGAAAAACAATAGGGACCTCGCAGCGGTCACTGCTCGGGCCCTAATAATAATAATAATAAAAATAATAATAATTTCCACAAAAACAATGGGGACCTCGTAGCGGTCGCTGCTCAGGCCCTAATAATAATTTCTACAAAAACAATAGGGACCTCGCCGCCGTCGCTGCTCGGGCCCCAATAATAATTTCTACACAAAGTCCATTGTGGTGACCCGCCCCCTTTTAAGTAAATTCAAAATGGCCGACTTCCTGTAAAACCTAGCTCATTGCTCCAAGAGACTTTTTTGTAGGTCTTGGTCTTATACATACAGTGAACCCTCGCTACTTCGCGGTTCACCTTTCGCGGGTTCAGTGCTTCGCGGGTCTAAAAAATATTCGGGGGCATTGTAGTTTCGCCGAGCGGCACGACGGGGCGCTGGAGCGGTTAGACGGCCGGCGTGCGCCGAAGAAGAGCGTGGGCGAAGAGGAGAGTGGACGAAGAAGAGCACGTTCTCCCGGACACGATCGGTGGCGACGTTTCGCGCGGTTCGGACCGTACCAGAGCTCCGGCCAGCGTGCGTGGCAGTTAAGCCGTAGAGGAGCACCTTCCCCGGGCACGGGCGGTGCCAAGCGGCCCCTAAGTTTAACCGAATGGAAGCTCCGGAGGAGGAGGGCATGCTCGCGTCACAATAAGCCGAAGAGGAGCACCTTCCCCGGGCACGGGCGGTTCCAAGCGGCCCCTAAGTTTAACCAAATGGAAGCTCCGGAGGAGGAGGGCATGCTCGCGTCACAGTAAGCCGAAGAGGAGCACCTTCCCCGGGCACGGGCGGTTCCAAGCGGCCCCTAAGTTTAACTGAATGGAAGCTCCGGAGGAGGAGGGCATGCTCGCGTCACAGTAAGCCGAAGAGGAGCACCTTCCCCGGGCACGGGCGGTGCCAAGCGGCCCCTAAGTTTAACCGAATGGAAGTTCCGGGGGAGGAGGGCGGGCGTGTGTCACAGTTAAGCCGAATTGGAGCACCTCTTCCGCCCGGGCACGAGCGGAGCGCGAGGCTGTCAGTTATGAATGAATAAATGAATAAATAAATAAAGAATGCCACCTTTCATTTCACAGGGCACACCGGACGGCGTACCAGCAGGTAAAAGTCGGAGTAATTAAATAAATACAAAAAGAATGGCTGGGGAATAAAAAAACAATACGTTTTAATAATAATTTGTTTTTTTTGTTATAAAATGAATTTCACTCTCTCTCTCCCCGTATATATATATATATATATATATATATATAGATATACATATATATATATATATATATTTATTATATATATTGTATATTTTTTTTAAGCATTTTTGAAGGTGCGCCGCTACTTCGCGGATTTTCAGTTTTCGCGGGTGGTCTCGGTCCCCATTAACCGCGATAACCGAGGGTTCACTGTACTCCATAAAATTTACAAAAAGCGAGGTGAAACACTCAATCAGGGCTGCTTTTTTGAACATTTCTCGAGGGCCATGGCGAGCCATTTCAAAAAAGCTGCACAACTAACGTATAAAATATTGATAAATTTGCTCGGCCTGATGTGTGTGTAAAGTTTCACGAGTTGTCGTTCATATTTAGAACCTCATAATCAGCGTTGCTTTATTGCCGAACAGTGCAATGCCACTCCCACAACTTTTCACGAAAAAGGACTAATTTCGTATTGTGACATCCTCATGGCCGAAACAGTCATCCGAGCATATATGAGGGCGACCTTGTTGAGTTGCACGGAGAAAAACATCCAAGAAAATAACTTGTATTAGCTTTTACCAGTTGGTGGCGCTACTACTACGATGAAAAATAAGTCGGTAGATGTCTTCAGGGCTGAAGTATCCTCAAATGTGTACAACTTCGAGAAGATAGGATCATCTGAGTCATGTTGCCGGAGCTTTTGTTGCCACAGAGTACAATCGGACTTTTCAGCACCGTAATAGCCACGCCTTTTGCCAAAACGTCACAAAATTCGGCAGAGAGTAAGATCATTGTCTTGAGTCTTTTCTGACTAATTTTCAGTCGGATTCGTCAAAAGGGCACCGTGCAGTACGTGAAAATTAAAATAAAAACACATTTTTGATTCCACTTGGCGGCGCTGTGTGTATAACAAAATAATAACATTAAGATGTCTTCAGGTCGGGACGTTTTATTTACAGGTGAAGGTTTGGATTTTTAGGAGCATGTGCAGGGGAGTTATTAAGCATTCATTTATTTGTATTAGGTTCATTTTGTCTTCTTATTATTGATATTTGACTGATTCATTAAAAGCAGACAATTATGTTTTAGGTTAATTTTTTACCTGACATGTTTCGGCGAGTCTTTTGCCTTCTTCAGAGTGTCGCATGATGGTGTCTTGAGACCCGTCTTTATCAGCTGATGTTCCATGAGGGTGTGACTTACCTGTCAAAAAAATGAAAAAATCAGAGCAGTAAAAGAACAAGCACAACATGAACATTACAAATCAGCAATCACTGACCACTGCAAAAGGGAAAACCACATCATGGACCGGGAGAAGGGCAGGGTCATCCGCACCGAAGAGAACAAACAACAGCGCTGGATCAGAGAGGCCATTGAGATCTGCAAGCGAGGCATAAAAACCATGAACAGAGACAAGGGAGCCTTCATCCTCTCTACCACCTGGAGCAGCATTTTGGCGGAGTGAACGGACAGCGGGGGGCGTGACTTGCCTTCATTCTTGTGACAGGTAAGTCACGCCCTCATGGAACATCAGCTGATAAAGACGGGCCACAAGACACCATCATGTGACACTCTGAAGAAGGCGAAAGACTTTCGTATTGTGACATCCTCAAGGCCTAAACACTCATCCGAGCAAATGTAAGGTAGATTTTGTTAACCTGCCCGGAGAAAAAAATCAACGAAAATAATTTGTATTTGTTTTAACCAGTTGGTGGCGCTACCACTGCGATCAAAAATAAGTTGGCAGCCGTCTTCAGGGCCTGAATATCCTCAAATGTGAAAAATTTCGAGAAGATGGATCATCTGAATCATTTTGCAGGAACTTTTGTTGCCACGGAGAATAATCAGACTCTGCGGCACCGTAATAGCCACGCCCTTCGAAGGAAAGTCACAAAAATAGGGATAGAGTAAGATCAATGTCTTGAGTCTTTTCTAGCCAATTTTCAATCAGATTCGTTAAAAGGGCACCGTGCAGTACGTCAAAATGTAAAAAATGATATTGATTGGCGCAAGGTGTATAACTGAATATAAACATATAGATGTCTTCAGGTACAGACTCTTTATGTACATGTGAAGTTTTGGATTTTTAGCAGCATGTGCAGGAGAGTTATTAAGCATTTTGTCCATTGCGGCGAAGGAAATCTTAAGTGAAAACTTTGATGCCCCGCCCCCGTCATATAGTATTTCGGAAACAAAAAATTTTAGCCCCAGTGTTTGTCCCAGGTCTTCAGATGCTACAGACAGAATTTTAAGGCAATCAGATGAAGCCTTTAGGATCAGGGTGCAAAAGAATGACCCCTGTAAACATGCAAAAAAGGGCAAAAGTCGGACTTTCAAAAATTCATAACTCACTTCCTGTTCATATTAGACGTTAAAATATCAAATTTTTCGCCATGCCCGATGAGACTGCCAAGTTTGGTGAGTTTTTGTGCATGTTTCGGGGGTCAAAAATGCGATCGAACAATCGGAAAAATAATAATAATAATAATTTCTACAAAAACAATAGGGACCTCGCAGCCGTCGCAGCTCGGGCCCGAATAACAATTTCTAGAAAAACAATAGGGACCTCGCAGCGGTCACTGCTCGGGCCCTAATAATAATAATAAAAATAATAATAATTTCCACAAAAACAATGGGGACCTCGTAGCGGTCGCTGCTCGGGCCCGAATAATAATTTCTACAAAAACAATAGGGACCTCGCCGCCGTCGCTGCTCGGGCCCCAATAATAATTTCTACACAAAGTCCATTGTGGTGACCCGCCCCCTTTTAAGTAAATTCAAAATGGCCGACTTCCTGTAAAACCTAGCTCATTGCTCCAAGAGACTTTTTTGTAGGTCTTGGTCTTATACATACAGTGAACCCTCGCTACTTCGAGGTTCACCTTTCGCGGGTTCAGTGCTTCGCGGGTCTAAAAAATATTCGGGGGCATTGTAGTTTCGCCGAGCGGCACGACGGGGCGCTGGAGCGGTTAGACGGCCGGCGTGCGCCGAAGAAGAGCGTGGGCGAAGAGGAGAGTGGACGAAGAAGAGCACGTTCCCCCGGACACGATCGGTGGCGACGTTTCGCGCGGTTCGGACTGTACCAGAGCTCCGGCCGGCGTGCGTGGCAGTTAAGCCGTAGAGGAGAACCTTCCCAGGGCACGGGCGGTGCCAAGCGGCCCCTAAGTTTAACCGAATGGAAGCTCCGGAGGAGGAGGGCATGCTCGCGTCACAGTAAGCCGAAGAGGAGCACCTTCCACGGGCACGGGCGGTTCCAAGCGGCCCCTAAGTTTAACCGAATGGAAGCTCCGGAGGAGGAGGGGATGCTCGCGTCACAGTAAGCCGAAGAGGAGCACCTTCCCCGGGCACGGGCGGTTTCAAGCGGCCCCTAAGTTTAACTGAATGGAAGCTCCGGAGGAGGAGGGCATGCTCGCGTCACAGTAAACCGAAGAGGAGCACCTTCCCCGGGCACGGGCAGTGCCAAGCGGCCCCTAAGTTTAACCGAATGGAAGTTCCGGGGGAGGAGGGCGGGCGTGTGTCACAGTTAAGCCGAATTGGAGCACCTCTTCCGCCCGGGCACGGGCGGTGCCAAGCGGCCCCTAAGTTTAACCGAATGGAAGCTCCGGGGGAGGAGGGCGGGCGTGTGTCACAGTTAAGCCGAATTGGAACACCTCTTCCGCCCGGGCACGAGCGGAGCGCGAAGCTGTCAGTTATGAATGAATAAATGAATAAATAAATAAATAAATAAAGAATGCCACCTTTCATTTCACAGGGCACACCGGACGGCGTACCAGCAGGTAAAAGTCGGAGTAATTAAATAAATACAAAAAGAATGGCTGGGGAATAAAAAAATAATACGTTTTAATAATAATTTGGTTTTTTTGTTATAACATGAATTTCACTCTCTCTCTCTCACTCTCTCTCCCCGTATATATATATATATATATATATATATATATATTTATTATATATATTGTATTTTTTTTTAAGCATTTTTGAAGGTGCGCCGCTACTTTGCGGATTTTCAGTTTCCGCGGGTGGTCTCGGTCCCCATTAACCGCGATAACCGAGGGTTCACTGTACTCCATAAAATTTACAAAAAGCGAGGTGAAACACTCAACCAGGGCTGCTTTTTTGAACATTTCTCGAGGGCCATGGCGAGCCATTTCAAAAAAGCTGCACAACTAACGTATAAAATATTGATAAATTTGCTCTGCCTGATGTGTGTGTCAAGTTTCACGAGTTGTCGTTCATATTTAGAACCTCATAATCAGCGTTGTTTTATTGCCAAAAAGTGCAATGCCACTCCCACAACTTTTCACGAAAAAGGATGAATTTCGTATTGTGACATCCTCATGGCCGAAACAGTCCTCCGAGCATATATGAGGGCGACCTTGTTGAGTTGCACGGAGAAAAACATCCAAGAAAATAACTTGTATTAGCTTTTACCAGTTGGTGGCGCTACTACTACGATGAAAAATAAGTTGGTAGATGTCTTCAGGGCTGAAGTATCCTCAAATGTGTACAACTTCGAGAAGATAGGATCATCTCAGTCATGTTGCCGGAGCTTTTGTTGCCACAAAGTACAATCGGACTTTTCAGCACCGTAATAGCCACGCCTTTTGCCAAAACGTCACAAAACTCGGCAGAGAGTAAGATCATTGTCTTGAGTCTTTTCTGACTAATTTTCAGTCGGATTCGTCAAAAGGGCACGGTGCAGTACGTGAAAATTAAAATAAAAACAAATTTTTGATTCCACTTGGCGGCGCTGTGTGTATAACAAAATAATAACATTAAGATGTCTTCAGGTCGGGACATTTTATTTACAGGTGAAGGTTTGGATTTTTAGGAGCATGTGCAGGGGAGTTATTAAGCATTCATTTATTTGTATTAGGTTCATTTTGTCTTCTTATTATTGATATTTGACTGATTCATTAAAAGCAGACAATTATGTTTTAGGTTAATTTTTTACCTGACATGTTTCGGCGAGTCTTTCGCCTTCTTCAGAGTGTCGCATGATGGTGTCTTGAGACCCGTCTTTATCAGCTGATGTTCCATGAGGGTGTGACTTACCTGTCAAAAAAATGAAAAATCAGAGCAGTAAAAGAACAAGCACAACATGAAAATTACAAATCAGCAATCACTGACCACTGCAAAAGGGAAAACCACATCATGGACCGGGAGAAGGGCAGGGTCATCCGCACCGAAGAGAACAAACAACAGCGCTGGATCAGAGAGGCCATTGAGATCTGCAAGCGAGGCATAAAAACCATGAACAGAGACAAGGGAGCCTTCATCCTCTCTACCACCTGGAGCAGCGTCTTGGCGGAGTGAATGGACAGCGGGGGGCGTGACTTGCCTTCATTCTTGTGACAGGTAAGGCACGCCTTCATGGAACATCAGCTGATAAAGACAGGTCACAAGACACCATCACAGGGTTCGAAGTTAACTTTAAAAACTGCTTGCCCATAGGGCAAGTGCCACTAAAATTTGCCTTGCCCGAGTGGCCAAATTACTTGCCCAACTTGGGCAAGTGACAATTTTTTTTCTCTTGCCCTGAGTGACTTTTTGTATGACAAAGTGTCTAATTACAAATTGCATGAATTTTTTGTTCGGACAGTTCCCGCCTAGAAAGAATTAAAAATACGTTACAATCATAAGGGTTGCTTATAGAAAAATGTATCATGTATTAACACATTAATTAGGTGTCTGCTGACCCAGGATTATGTTATTGTTATGTTATGTTATATATGAAAGAGAATGTGGAATGACACTGAACGATGGAAGGTGGAAGGATGTGGAAAGATTGTGAATGACATTGAATGATTTGGAATGACACTGAAAGATTTTGAATAATACTGAATGACACTGAATGAAGTAAAACTTTCTGGGAACGGGCCAATTCAAGATAGCTGCCGCACTGTGGGGGAGGCTTTGGTACCAAATTTGGAAAGAGACCCAAACGGTTGGGTCCATTTTATATCAGTGTGGGGGTGAAACGTTGGTCTCGGCGGAGCTGTCTGAATATTGGAGAAGTTAGAAGACAAAGTAAAACAGAACAATTAAAATCACTCTTCAAATACATATTGTTTGGTGGGCAGAGCATGATTTACAGCTCACCATTTTATTGCATGCACCAAGCATGTTATACATTTTTCTGTCCATGGGATGGCGTAGTCAAGAAAAATGAAGCATCTCGAAGCCCATTCGTGTGTGAAGTATTTCCCTGCAGGGCTTGGCTGCTTTATGGGGCTTCATTTTGCCATCACTAGTTTTAGATAGTTTTAATTTTTGAAAGAGCATTTTTGTTTTAGTATTAAGGTAGGCCAGAAATGGAATGAAATGCAGAGATAGAAATGACACAGGAAAAATTTGGCTAGAAGGGCTATAATTTTCATTAAAGCAGAGAAGAAAATAGAAACTACAAAAAACATTGATGTGTACTTGTCCACTTTAAGGTAGAACTGGTTGAAGTGAAATGAGTCACAAGATTGGAAAAATAGGAAATAAAATAGAATTAACATGTTCATTTTTGTGATAAGAAATTTGTGATTAGGTGAAAAGGGGAAAAAAAAGAGAATTACAGGCTTTTCAAATAAAACAACCTAATTTAAATTGGCCAACTTGTAAAATGGAAAAGAAAATTCTAAATTATGCACAGAAAGCATGAACGTGTTGGGCAGAAGGAAGGAAAAAGAAAAGAAAGAAAGGAGGAAGCAGTAAGTCTTGTTACAAAACATTAACTTTTCAGGACGAGTTGTGGTAGCAATGGAGGATCACGTGACGTAAAAAGTCAAACATAAAAGTGTGTGTAGAAGGAGTTCTACATCAACATGCGTTTTACTCATTAGGCCGTGATACACTGACAAAATTGGACTTCAATAGAATTAATAAGCACGGGCGAATTCAAACAAACGTCAAAACTTTAAAGGGGCGCATTGTCAGTGATAAGAAAGAGAAAAGATATTGCCAGACCACTTTTCTGTAAAAACTTTCCTTGGGACGCCTCGGTGACCCCCATTAAATCCCTGACCCTTCATAGATAAAGTTGAGGCCCAGTGCCTCTCAGGGCTGTAATTTATGTGGCAGAGAAAGGTCCACAACAAGCCTTGGTAATCTTTAAAACAGTATCGTCATGGCCATGGAATGGGTTGTGTATGTTGGAACTTGTGAAGATACACTACAAGATTGTATCGACAAAGCATCTTAACGCACTACCAAATTATTATAAGCCATTTGAGCAAAACAGTGACTGCAAAAAATGACTTCATTAGCCTGGGTTACTGCAGGAACCAGGGCAAAATGAATTCATTTGCATATTTAGTCACAACAATTTGGATTTCGTGGCAGAGAACCACTTAGAGTGTGATTAAGAGCTTTCACTGCTGCTTTAAGGAATCAAAAAATTACATTCTTTTCCCACCACATTCACATTGCACGCCGGCCTAATTGTCACAGGGACACATTATACTGATAAGTTGCGGTGCATTTCAGCCCAGCGTCATTTTTTCCCCGCATCATCTAGGAGGCGCCACACGACTGTGGAGCCGTCCAAATTATCACCAAACCGCGACTTGACCTTCCTCCCGACTGGAGGAACTCAGACTTGTAACACAGACCAGGTGGGCATTCCAGACTGATAAGAAGTAAAAGTGTTTGAGAACCAAGGTCGCAGCCTGAAATCAAACTGACTTTTATGCGATGGGAGTACTAACATTGTGATACCAACGGATAAGAGATTGTTAGGATAAGCAGGAAGAGCGTAGGCGGGTGTGAGCTAATTAAAATTTGGGGTTTCCCATCTTGTATGAGTTGTATGGTTACAATGTGGACTGACAATCAAGATAAATGTTCATGCGTTCTGTCGACATTGGGCTTTAAAAACCACAACAGGAAAAGAAAAGTTGTGCATAAAGCACGTCTAAAATAGTTATTTGTGAACGCAAAATTCACTTAACAGAAAATGACACAATTACAATTGGAAACTGCCTCGCCTTTATATCGACACAGCGCAGCTAAAAGGGAAAATGAACACACCCCCACACGCAGAAAATCAACTTGACAATTTGATCCCACGCCAGGGAAAAAGGTACCAGTAATTGAACGCACACATTGGGAGAACAAAGGTGCAAACATTGCTGAGGACAGGATCAGCAAATTGGCAGATGGCAAATCCTGGCTGCCTAATTCATTGATTGGAAAAGTAATAAGAGTGACACACGAGCATAACCATGTGTCAAGAGAGGGGTAGTATGATATGAAATTGTTCCCACATACAGACTTTTCAACAAAAAACTTTTTTTAGACAGTGTTATTTGTTTGAGATGCAATATTGTTTGGTTGTAATTCATATGTTTTCAAAATGGATTAAGTTGTTTCCGACAACATATGTTGATGCTAAAACAGTTGGAAAAAGTGTTGTGTAATCAAATTGTCAGGTTCAATCACCTAAGCATTCACTGAACATAGGCTAAATGAATGGAAGGAAGACAAGAGTTGATCTTTTACTCGCGAGGAGAACGAACGGAGGTGTGCTCAGTTACATCTCCAAATTCGTTCTGGAGCACACTCCGCCGAGCCCTCTATTTTATTAGGGAAGTCCCTAACAATACAATGTATTTGCACTAAGGGATGAAGGGGGGAGCACCAGCAGGAACATGTAAACATCTCAGACACAAGAGGAAAGACAGACATCAATGGCAGTCATCCACTGATTGAAAAGGCAGATATGCCCTTTTAGTGCTCTGGTACTAAAGTCTCAGTCCTTTTGTTTCAGAGGTGTGTCTCAGCACACCTCCTTTGATGTTGCAGACGTTGATCCAGTCTTCAGGCATCCGCTTCTCTGTGAAGTCTTCTCATCCATATGGTCAAACATGGGTCACGCTGTGGAACAATTCTTTTGCAATACTAATAGAGTAAAATATGGGATAAAATACATCTTCAACCTAACACAAATTATCCTGACATTTGGAATTTCAAGAAGTGATTTGAAGTGAAAATTATGCATTTGTGAATGATGTTGTAACAAGTGGGACAGTTGTTGCAAAATTGACTCAAAGCGTCATTGTGCATACAGTCTGCAGGACTTGTGGAACGCACTAATGGGACTGTTAAGGGCAGACTTATCAAGACAATGAGGGAAAAAAAGGAGACAATGACCAGACTGTGTTTCAATCACAGCAATGAGGATAGTGCCAGCCGAAGTTAGGACACTATCCCCTATCGACTCTCAGGTTCATCAGAAC
The DNA here is from genome assembly GCF_059441095.1 of Idiotropiscis lumnitzeri. Taxonomy (NCBI): domain Eukaryota; kingdom Metazoa; phylum Chordata; class Actinopteri; order Syngnathiformes; family Syngnathidae; genus Idiotropiscis; species Idiotropiscis lumnitzeri. Next base: position 2,522,825 of record NW_028283564.1, on the reverse strand, counting down.
CACCAGCGACTGGCACATCAGTCCCAGTCCACATGGGAAACATGTTTTGACCAAAAAGAAAAAAAAAAAAAAAAAGACGCAATTACTGGTCAGTGTGTTCTGATCCACAGAGAAATCACGTCCGTGTGGGAGACCAACTCTTCTTCAAGGTGCTGAAACGACTTCGTTGGGACAAGTGAATGCTGAGATGGCCCTCGCCAGATGATTGCAGTGACCCCGACGGCAGCAAAGGTCGCGGGGCGTGGCAGCTGGATCCACCAGTTGCAGTACAAGCTTCTCCGGTTTCCAGCTAAAGGCCGAGCAACGCGAATCCCTCGAACAGGAGCCCACCTGAGTCACAATATCGGACCACACGCACATCGGAACCGCACAACCAGCCACAGATACGAATGTTGAAGGCACAGAACAAAAAGATTAGATATTGTTTGGAAATTAATGACGTACATAAAGAATTTTAGCCTTGATTGGAGAACATTACTGCATTTACATTTTTAATAAAATGAAACAATTATTGATGTTATGACCACTACGAAGAATTTGAAAGACAATATATCGGGATAATTATGGTTTTCATTTTTGTTATGTGTAGTCTGTTCATGTTGCATTATTCTTATGACAAAGATGATTATTAACTGCATGTTTGTTGCCCAAATGTACCATTACAACCTGATTGATGTTGAGAATGACGAATTCGAACTGGACAATGACAAACTCGAACTGGACACTGAAACCTAAATAACACATGGACCCTTTTGCCCCTGCCCCCACACATGCACACACATACACCACACACGAAGATCCGGGAGGTAAAGACGGCTGTCCCCTCCTACAACGAGGCAAGGGCCTCCATCAAGTCGCCGCAGAGACAAGCTCTGCGTGGAGACAAGCTCTGCGTGGAGACAGTTTTGTTATTTTTCACTATGTATATTGAAGTTTTTTTATGTTTTATTCCCAAGTGACCAACATACCATGAGAATCTCGTTCCACGCCGGAAGGGAGGAGGGGAATTTTGTCCCTACTGAGGGTTTTCGCCCCTCCACGGATGACCACACTGTTGTATGATTTCATTATGATGATCTGTCTTAAAGCCGTAAGGACATGATTTAAACCCACAAACGGGGGAATGTGAGATGGGATGAGGATATGTAAATAGTTTGTGTATTTCTAATCATGTTTTTATACACTATTTGTATCAGTTATAATTGCGCACACACACACAGACACTCACATTATTGCTTTAGCACACACGCGCACAACTGGAACACACGCACACACTTTAGTTTCGAATTCCTGACTGACTACTGTGGTTGATTGCTTCCTGCCTGCCTGCTAGAATTTCAGACAGACCTCCATTGTCTGCTTAGGTTGCTGATAAAAGACCAAACGGGTGGTAGAGAGTGAGAGAGAGTGCGCGAGATTGAACTGGCAAGACGCCTGCTTCACCTCCTGACTTCCTCTCCCATTCGCGAATGGTCAAAAACAAAACTCTAACTGGTTTGGTCTGGATTTATGCCACCTTCAGTCTAAAAATGGCGTCAGGACGTTTTAAACCTGACAGTTGCCTTGAGATCTCCGAGCTCGAACTGCCCTATTCCCACCTTGATCACAAGCTCCCATGAACCACTTGGACAGGGTTGCCTGTGTCCTTCTCGTTGATGTCCTTTGTGGCTCCATTCCTTTTCAGTGCTCCTAAAACAAAAAAGACAAGAAGCCAACTTAGTAAAGCTATTTAATGATTGTGAAACCTTATGGGACATGCTGAAATGTCTTCACACCACAATCCCTTAAAAAAAAAAAAAAAAAAAAAAATATTACCGTATAGAACATCAGAAAAAGGCAGGTCTCGGCGCTTGTTCTTGCTACGATGTCCAAAGAGATTGTACTTCAGAGACAGAGGATTTGTCATGATGAACGCCATCATTGTTCTGACACTATCGTCCAATCCACCAATACCTGCAACCATTATAACATGGGTGTCACTCGATCCAGATAATCATCACACACTTAAAAATATTTTGGCAGTTAAACTGGGTATGATAAACGTCACAGGAAAGGAATTGTCGATTAAGTGAACAGCTTCGGTAACGCCATATACACTCAAAGGGCAAGAGCCCAACATTCTACCAAAATGATTATGATTAGGGAGGTAACGATTCACTCAAGCCCCGATTCGATTTTTGATTTTCAGTTCCCGATTTCGATTCGATATTTTAATTGTTTTAAGTTGCTGCCACGTTTGTCTCTGTGCGCTCGTGTGATGCTGCAGCGATCCACAAACAAAATATGTCTATACGTCTTGTGCATTTTGAATGGAACCAAAAAACAATACACGATGCCAAATTGTACTATTATTATGAAACTGCCTATGAGTAGTAAAAGAAATACTTGTAAAAATATTTCACATTTTTAGAGCCCCAATACATTCTTTTAAATATAGAAGGGACTGAAATCATGTGAAAATTGAGTCTTTTTCTCAGTTTCGGACTTGGGGTGAACACATTCGGCTTATCATAGTTGCAGTTGACCATCTTGAACTCTGAAGTCTTTCAACTCGGCCTTCCGAATCAGGGTTTTAGAGGTGGGGCTATTTAGTGATACAGTAGGATGGTTTGATCTCTGTAGCTCCAGAATCAGGAATGTACTGGGACTGGGGTTCCTACTTGGGTTTAGGGTACCTAATTTTATATTTCAAGAAATTAAATAATTATTTATAATTTTGAAGATAATACATTAAAATTTCATCATTTTCATACCTGCATTAGATCCTGCAGTAGACTCACAGACTCAACACGTTGGACGTACTCAAGGACCTTCTGCAGCGCCTCTCTTGGTTAGGAAGCTTTTTCTCTGTGACAATCCATGGGGAGGTGTAGATGGTACTTCGTCATCACAGGCTTCAGACTCGTCACTTGAGAAAACATCCCTGCAATGGATGCATAGACACTTGGGCATGAATGTCATTTAACAACAAAAGCTAGAACAAAAAGCTTTGCATTTAAAAGAATACATCTGTGATGGGGAAGCCAGGTTAAAGTGTTAATTTTATAATTATGTAATTAGCTGCAGGTTAGTCTAGTGAAGGTGTAATCACTTCTATTTTGGAGCATAGCTTTTGCTCTGTCCAATCATTGCCTCACCGGCTGAAACCCACATTCGGGTATTTTACAAACCAAAAACTTAAATACCTGTACAGCTCTCATTTTTAACTTATTTTCTCTAACCTTTACCCACAAAATTTGAATATTCAAAATAAAAGTACACAAAGAAGTCACAATTTTTCCACATTAGTTACTTACGTAGTTCCTCTCAAATGCAGCTCAACACTGCATTGAATTAGAGCTTGATAAGCCTAAACACAAAACATACAAAGCACATTGTGGCATGATTCTGAATGAGCCAATCTAGCATTTCAACATCTGTTCAACTGTTGGAATTTTAACTATTATCTGACTCTATTAACCAACATTCATCCAACAATTATGCGCGCTCGTTTTGGACACTGCATTGAATTAGAGCTTGATAAACCCACACACAAAACATACAAAGCACATTGTGGCATGATTCTGAATGAGCCAATCTAGCATTTCAATATCTGTTCAACTTTCATCTTGAATTTCTATTATTTAAATAACAGGCAACATTCAACAGTTAATATGTTTTGCTTTACTTACCCAAATCAAACACATCACAAAAAAGCCTTAAATGAGCTAGTGGAGTAGATTGTATTAATTTGAGTGAAAGCTTAAGTCTTTTGGAGAATTTTGGAGAGAGATCGAGGGACACTGTGTTTAGCGTCGTAGGCCCAATGCTAACAATATGTAGCTCGTTGTAAAGGTCCTCATAAAAATAAATAAAACACACAACGCTTATCAGTATTATTAAAAGGGTGATTATAATGTACTTAAGTTTTCCCCAAAATAATTCGAGTACGTACGTTGTTGATATACCCTCTGTGTTCTCGTCACTTATCATTTTAGCATACTGTGTTTTAGCTAACGCACCAAGCAGTTTTCCAACACAGGCAACCTTGAAAAATTACAAAACACATTGTAAAGTAAGTCTAAAAAATGAGAGCCAGACATTTACCCAAGATTAATTAATTAATTCAATTATCGTTCGGGACTCACCGTGCTTTCAGCTCTTCTGCCGCACCTCAAAGACCGCGTAGCTTGCATTCGCTCCTTTTCTCACAGTTTGAATATGCTGCCTTCAAAAGAATCTGTAATTTTGACAACTCCAACTTGAATCTACAAAAATCAAGCAATAAGGTAGAAATAACTTCAAATATACTTTGAATAAAGATCTTTCACAGCATACAGAATTAATAAAATAACATTAATTAATAATGTTGATTTTGTTTATTTAAAAAAAAGTAACTGTGTTGACTGTTGGATGTGGCTGACAATGCTGGACCTGCCTTGTCAAATAGTTCATAGATGACAATCTTAGCTGTCTGGTATATTATAAAATGTTATCTTGTCCCTTAAGGGTTATTAAGTCACAGTTGAGGGTACATGTAAATTCACAAAATATAACGTCCAGCCTTGTTAAATTTAGCATAGATAAATACATGAATTTAATTTTAATTTTAATAAATCAATCAATCCTCTGTACTGCTTCTTGTCCTCACAAGGGTCCCCGGGAGTGCTGGAGCCTATCCCAGCTGTCTTCGGGCAGTCGACAGGGTACACCCTGAACTGGTTGCCAGTCAATCGCAGGGCACACAGAGACAAGCAACCATCCGCTCTCACACTCAGACCTTGGACCAGTGACCAATCAACCTATCATGGATGTTTTTGGAAAGTGGGAGGAAACCGGCGAAAACCCTAGCAGGCACAGGGAGAACCTTGCACTTCTGTACTGTGATGCGGACTTGCTAACCAGTCCGCCACCGTGCCGCTTGTTCTAAAGAGTCCCAGAAAATAAAAACACCCGTCCCTTAGTCAAAAGCGGAAAAAGTCCAACAACAACCCGACCATAATTTGCATTGTTCCATAAGTTAAATCAATGTCAAACCTAATAAAAGCTGACTTCTGGTCCTCAAAAATCCTACACTTATTTTAGTCCTTTCACAATCTCGCAGCATAGGCTCCATGGCCATGTCTCTATCGTTTTGGCATCCATTGAATAGTTCTACTGAGAATAGTCTTCGGGTGGTTACTATTAGCATAGCATGCATTAAATATCAAAAAGGCTCCAGAACAAATTTTCAAACCCATGCCCGCTTAGCTCATCTATAACCCATACAGGACCCAGACATGGTTGACCAGCTCTAACCTATGCCCACTTATCCCACACATAACCCAAACAGGACCGATAAATGGTGACCACTTCTAACCCATGCCCACTTAGCCCACACATAACCCAAATAGGACCCAGACATGGTTGACCAGCTCTAACCCATGCCCACTTGGCCCATATACAGCCCATATGAGACCCTCACATGGTTGACCAGTTCTAACCCATGCCCACTTAGCCCACACATAACCCAAATAGGACCTATAAATGGTTTCAGTAGTAGATTCAGTAGTTTTTATCATTACAGCATTTTCCCCTCTGTATAATGGACAGACATTAGGAGTGTTTCCTTACACTTAGATACGTTTATACTGTGTATATTTGCATGCTTTTTATGAATGTCTGCTGCTAATGTTATACATTAACGGCTACATTACGCCGCCGACTCTGTGTGCGCTATATCTTTGCTGCTGTAACACCTAAAATTTCCCCATTGTGGGACTAATAAAGGACATCTTTATCTTTATCTTTACCAGTTCTAACCCATGCCTACTTAGCCCATACACAACCCGTATTGCACCCACAACATTTGCCCAGTTTAAGCCCATGCCCACCAATCCCAGATGGCGCCCACATGGAACCCTGTACCATTGCCCACTTCTAGCCCATTCCCACTTGGTACCCAGGAATCCCGCATTTACCCCATTTGGGGCCCAGTTGGACATGTTGGCTGGGTACAGTACTTTTATTCTTGCAGTATTTTTATCATTGCAGTATTTTCAATCATTCAGTATTTTTTTTATCATTGCAGCGTTTTTATTTATTTCCCCTCTGAACCATAGACAGGCATTAGGAGTGTTTCCTTACACTTGTATATGTTGTGGGCTGTAAGTGTGTATATACATGGGGATCTGTGTATATACGTATATACTGTGTATATTTGCATGCTTTTTATGAATGCCTGCTGCCAATGTTATACATTAACGGCTACATTACGTCGGTGCCACTGTGTGATGTATATCTTTGCTGCTGTAACACTGCAAATGTCCCCGTTATGGGACAATTAAAAGACATCTTTATCTTTAGAAATTGAAGATTCACTTGCGAGGCCATTTTCAACACGGACCTTTCAAGAGAAGCTATATCGTCCAACACTCGGTCAGTGCTGTCTAAGTGCTTTTCTGTATATTGTTTGTCCACCCGTGGTGTCATAAATTATGGTATTATGAGGGGGATTTATTCAAGTAGGACGAAGTAGGACTTCATTGAAGGCCAAGGTGTGAAATGCATGGCCCTCCACTGGTTCAAATAATATCTAAAACTAAATTACCAGTTACATGTGCAATTTCAATATTCAACAATTATCTCAACAAAAAAGGACAATCTGAATTTTTTTTAAATGCACAATAAAACAGAAAAGCCATTTCCGGGTATTTTACAATTCAGTCTTCATTGGGGAAAAAACATTCAACAATTTGCTTTTCTTATTTAATACATAGTTCAGCACAGCAGGTGGCGGACAAGCACCTTAAAACGTCATTCGCCTACACAAGGAAGAAGAACATGCCCGAGGCGCTCCCGTGTCCTCGTCTTTCGGTCAACCTGAGAATAATGTTCTTGAGGATTAAAGTTTATAAATGTAAGTATGATGTGATTTTTTATTTTATTTTATGTTGTTGAACAGTGTTTTTGTTTATTTTATAATTTCGTCATTAAAAGGCTGTGGCGGTTGGAGAGTCAGCTTCGTGTTAGGGCGTGTTAAAGATCCCGATACCCACACTACACCCTCATTGAAGTATATACGAGTAAAATTATTCGAGCGCGCAGCCAAAGTATATTGTCCACAATTATTTGCGGACTTAACCAAAATCCCATTGAACTGGCGATGTTCGGTGGAATTCTTGTGCCCATGCTGAAAAAAATTATACACACAGCGCCGTCAAGTGGAATCAAAAATTTTTTTTTATTTTAATTTTCACGTACTGCACGGTGCCCTTTTGACGAATCCGACTGAAAATTAGTCAGAAAAGACTCACTTACTCTCTGCCGAATTTTGTGACGTTTTGGCAAAAGGCGTGGCTATTACGGTGCTGAAAAGTCCGATTGTACTCTGTGGCAACAAAAGCTCCGGCAACATTACTCAGATGATACTATCTTCTCGAAGTTGTACACATTTGAGGATACTTCAGCCCTGAAGACATCCACCAACTTATTTTTCATCGTAGTAGTAGCGCCACCAACTGGTAAAAGCTAATACAAGTTATTTTTTTGGATGTTTTTCTCCGTGCAACTCAACAAGGTCGCCCTCATATATGCTCGGATGACTGTTTCGGCCATGAGGATGTCACAATACGAAATTCATCCTTTTTCGTGAAAAGTTGTGGGCAATAAAACAACGCTGATTATGAGGTTCTAAATATGAACGACAACTCGTGAAACTTTACACACACATCAGGCAGAGCAAATTTATCAATATTTTATACGTTAGTTGTGCAGCTATTTTGAAATGGCTCGCCATGGCCCTCGAGAAATGTTAAAAAAAGCAGCCCTGGTTGAGTGTTTCACCTCGCTTTTTGTAAATTTTATGGAGTACAGTGAACCCTCGGTTATCGCGGTTAATGGGGACCGAGACCACCCGCGAAAACTGAAAATCCGCGAAGTAGCGGCGCACCTTCAAAAATGCTTAAAAAAAAATACAATATATATAATAAATACATATATATATATATATACGGGGAGAGAGAGAGAGAGTGAAATTCATGTTATAACAAAAAAAACAAATTATTATTAAAACGTATTATTTTTTTATTCCCCAGCCATTCTTTTTGTATTTATTTAATTACTCAGACTTTTACCTGCTGGTACGCCGTCTGGTGTGCCCTGTGAAATGAAAGGTGCCATTCTTTATTTATTTATTTATTTATTCATTTATTCATTCATAACTGACAGCTTCGCGCTCCGCTCGTGCCCGGGCGGAAGAGGTGCTCCAATTCGGCTTAACTGTGACACACGCCCACCCTCCTCCCCCGGAGCTTCCATTCGGTTAAACTTAGGGGCCGCTTGGCACCGCCCGTGCCCGGGGAAGGTGCTCCTCTTCGGCTTACTGTGACGCGAGCATGCCCTCCTCCCCCGGAGCTTCCATTCGGTTAAACTTAGGGGCCGCTTGGAACCGCCCGTGGCCGGGGAAGGTGCTCCTCTTCGGCTTACTGTGACGCGAGCATGCCCTCCTCCTCCGGAGCTTCCATTCGGTTAAACTTAGGGGCCGCTTGGAACCGCCCGTGCCCGGGGAAGGTGCTCCTCTTCGGCTTACTGTGACGCGAGCATGCCCTCCTCCTCCGGAGCTTCCATTCGGTTAAACTTAGGGGCCGCTTGGCACCGCCCGTGCCCGGGGAAGGTGCTCCTCTACGGCTTAACTGCCACGCACGCCGGCCGGAGCTCTGGTACTGTCCGAACCGCGCGAAACGTCGCCACCGATCGTGTCCGGGGGAACGTGCTCTTCTTCGTCCACTCTCCTCTTCGCCCACGCTCTTCTTTGGCGCACGCCGGCCGTCTAACCGCTCCAGCGCCCCGTCGTGCCGCTCGGCGAAACTACAATGCCCCCGAATATTTTTAGACCCGCGAAGCACTGAACCCGCGAAAGGTGAACCGCCAAGTAGCGAGGGTTCACTGTATGTATAAGACCAAGACCTACAAAAAAGACTCTTGGAGCAATGAGCTAGGTTTTACAGGAAGTCGGCCATTTTGAATTTACTTAAAAGGGGGCGGGTCACCACAATGGACTTTGTGTAGAAATTATTATTGGGGCCCGAGCAGCGACCGCGGCGAGGTCCCTATTGTTTTTGTAGAAATTATTATTAGGGCCCGAGCAGCGACCGCTACGAGGTCCCCATTGTTTTTGTGGAAATTATTATTATTATTATTATTAGGGCCCGAGCAGTGACCTGTTTATTTTTTTTAAGCATTTTTGAAGGTGCGCCGCTACTTCGCGGATTTTCAGTTTTCGCGGGTGGTCTCGGTCCCCGTTAACCGCGATAACCGAGGGTTCACTGTACTCCATAAAATTTACAAAAAGCGAGGTGAAACACTCAACCAGAGCTGCTTTTTTTAACATTTCTCGAGGGCCATGGCGAGCCATTTCAAAAAAGCTGCACAACTAACGTATAAAATATTGATAAATTTGCTCGGCCTGATGTGTGTGTAAAGTTTTACAAGTTGTCGTTCATATTTAGAACCTCATAATCAGCTTTGTTTTATTGCCGAACAGTGCAATGCCACTCCCACAACTTTTCATGAAAAAGGACGAATTTCGTATTGTGACATCCTCATGGCCGAAACAGTCATCCGAGCATATATGAGGGCGACCTTGTTGAGTTGCACGGAGAAAAACATCCAAGAAAATAACTTGTATTAGCTTTTACCAGTTGGTGGCGCTACTACTACGATGTAAAATAAGTTGGTAGATGTCTTCAGGGCTGAAGTATCCTCAAATGTGTACAACTTCGAGAAGATAGGATCATCTGAGTCATGTTGCCGGAGCTTTTGTTGCCACAGAGTACAATCGGACTTTTCAGCACCTTAATAGCCACGCCTTTTGCCAAAACGTCACAAAATTCGGCAGAGAGTAAGATCATTGTCTTGAATCTTTTCTGACTCATTTTCAGTCGGATTCGTCAAAAGGGCACCGTGCAGTACGTGAAAATTAAAATAAAAAAAACTTTTTGATTCCACTTGGCGGCACTGTGTGTATAATAAAATAATAACATTAAGATGTCTTCAGGTCGGGACGTTTTATTTACAGGTGAAGGTTTGGATTTTTAGGAGCATGTGCAGGGGAGTTATTAAGCATTCATTTATTTGTATTAGGTTCATTTTGTCTTCTTATTATTGATATTTGACTGATTCATTAAAAGCAGACAATTATGTTTTAGGTTAATTTTTTACCTGACATGTTTCGGCGAGTCTTTCGCCTTCTTCAGAGTGTCGCATGATGGTGTCTTGAGCTGATGTTCCATGAGGGTGTGACTTACCTGTCAAAACAATGAAAAAATCAGAGCAGTAAAAGAACAAGCACAACATGAACATTACAAATCAGCAATCACTGACCACTGCAAAAGGGAAAACCACATCATGGACCGGGAGAAGGGCAGGGTCATCCGCACAGAAGAGAACAAACAACAGCGCTGGATCAGAGAGGCCATTGAGATCTGCAAGCGAGGCATAAAAACCATGAACAGAGACAAGGGAGCCTTCATCCTCTCTACCACCTGGACCAGCATCTTGGCGGAGTGAACGGACAGCGGGGGGCGTGACTTGCCTTCATTCTTGTGACAGGTAAGTCACGCCCTCATGGAACATCAGCTGATAAAGACGGGTCACAAGACAGCATCATGTGACACTCTGAAGAAGGCGAAAGACTTTCGTATTGTGACATGCTCAAGGCCTAAACACTCATCCGAGCAAATATAAGGTAGATTTTGTTCACCTGCCCGGAGAAAAACATCAACGAAAATAATTTGTATTTGTTTTAACCAGTTGGTAGCACTACCACTGCGATCAAAAATAAGTTGGCAGCCGTCTTCAGGGCCTGAATATCCTCAAATGTGAAAGATTTCCAGAAGATGGATCATCTGAATCATTTTGCAGGAACTTTTGTTGCCACGGAGAATAATCAGACTCTGCGGCACCGTAATAGCCACGCCCTTTGAAGGAAAGTCGTAAAAATAGGGATAGAGTAAGATCAATGTCTTGAGTCTTTTCTAGCCAATTTTCAATCGGATTCGTTAAAAGGGCACCGAGCAGTACGTCAAAATGTAAAAATTGATATTGATTGACGCAAGGTGTATAACTGAATATAAACATATAGATGTCTTCAGGTACCGACTCTTTATGTACATGTGAAGTTTTGGATTTTTAGCAGCATGTGCAGGAGAGTTATTAAGCATTTTGTCCATTGCGGCGAAGGAAATCTTAAGTGAAAACTTTGAAGCCCCGCCCCCGTCATATAGTATTTCGGAAACAAAAAATTTTAGCCCCAGTGTTTGTCCCAGGTCTTAAGATGCTCCAGACAGAACTTTAAGGCAATCAGATGAAGCCTTTAGGATCAGGGTGCAAAAGAATGACCCCTGTAAACATGCAAAAAAGGGCAAAAGTCGGACTTTCAAAAATTCATAACTCACTTCCTGTTCATATTAGACGTTAAAAAATATAAAATTTTTCGCCATGCCCGATGAGACTGCCAAGTTTGGTGAGTTTTTGTGCATGTTTCGGGGGTCAAAAATGCGATCGAACAATCGGAAAAATAATAATAATACTAATTTCTACAAAAACAATAGGGACTTCGCAGCGGTCGCTGCTCAGGCCCTAATAATAATAATAATAATAATAATAATAATAAAAGTAATAATATTTTCGACAAAAACAATAGGGACCTCGCCGCGGTCGCTGCTCGGGCCCCAATAATAATTTCTACACAAAGTCCATTGTGGTGACCCGCCCCCTTTTAAGTAAATTCAAAATGGCCGACTTCCTGTAAAACCTAGCTCATTGCTCCAAGAGACTTTTTTGTAGGTCTTGGTCTTATACATACAGTGAACCCTCGCTACTTCGCGGTTCACCTTTCGCGGGTTCAGTGCTTCGCGGGTCTAAAAAATATTCGGGGGCATTGTAGTTTCGCCAAGCGGCACGACGGGGCGCTGGAGCGGTTAGACGGCCGGCGTGCGCCGAAGAAGAGCGTGGACGAAGAGGAGAGTGGACGAAGAAGAGCACGTTCCCCCGGACACGATCGGTGGCGACGTTTCGCGCGGTTCGGACCGTACCAGAGCTCCGGCCGGCGTGCGTGGCAGTTAAGCCGTAGAGGAGCACCTTCCCCGGGCACGGGCGGTGCCAAGCGGCCCCTAAGTTTAACCGAATGGAAGCTCCGGAGGAGGAGGGCATGTTCGCGTCACAGTAAGCCGAAGAGGAGCACCTTCCCCGGGCACGGGCGGTTCCAAGCGGCCCCTAAGTTTAACCGAATGGAAGCTCCGGAGGAGGAGGGCATGCTCGCGTCACAGTAAGCCGAAGAGAAGCACCTTCCCCGGGCACGGGCGGTTCCAAGCGGCCCCTAAGTTTAACCGAATGGAAGCTCCGGAGGAGGAGGGCATGCTCGCGTCACAGTAAGCCGAAGAGGAGCACCTTCCCCGGGCACGGCGGTGCCAAGCGGCCCCTAAGTTTAACCGAATGGAAGCTCCGGGGGAGGAGGGCGGGCGTGTGTCACAGTTAAGCCGAATTGGAGCACCTCTTCTGCCCGGGCACGAGCGGAGCGCGAGGCTGTCAGTTATGAATGAATAAATGAATAAATAAATAAAGAATGCCACCTTTCATTTCACAGGGCACACCGGACGGCGTACCAGCAGGTAAAAGTCGGAGTAATTAAATAAATACAAAAAGAATGGCTGGGGAATAAAAAAATAATACGTTTTAATAATAATTTGTTTTTTTTGTTATAACATGAATTTCACTCTCTCTCTCTCTCTCCCCCGTATATATATATATATATATATATATATATATATATATATATATATATATATATTTATATATTTATTATAT